>NW_016157279.1:124866-125015 GCF_001687245.7 Rhagoletis zephyria | reverse complement strand
GAATTGACCCGATACATTCAAGTTTATCGATAAATTTCAATTATTTGATCACTATCGATAGTTCGATGAATGTCAAGAACACTAAAATTCGATAACTCAACAAAATTCGTTAACTCGACCAATTTAGATAACTGTGAAATTCGATGGCT
>NW_016157279.1:120585-124841 GCF_001687245.7 Rhagoletis zephyria | reverse complement strand
CTCGTTACACTCTGTTAAGACGATTAAATTCGATAAGCAGTGATAAATCGATAAGCTTATATAACCTTGAAATTTCGATAAATCGATATATTTTGAAAGTTCCATAAACTTCGCTTCGTTGAACCAACCAATTTCAGTAGATCAATAATTATCGATAACTCTGTAAGTTGAAAGAACTCCATGCATTACGACACCTCGATATATTTCGTTAAGTCTATAAATAATGATAATTCAATGAATATCGATAACTTGATACATTTCTTTAACTAGACAAATTTTGTTAATCCCACACGTTTTCAAATACGAAGTAAAACAAAATGCGAAACAGGTTGCAAAAACAACCATACACAAATATGGAAATTTTTAAACGACGATTTTCNACTTCATCGTTATCATTTATTTCTTCATCTTCATATTTATCTTTATTTCAAAGCTTAATTTCAAATCTGTAGTGAAACAACAGGCGAAACATGTCAAATTGAACATGTTGCAGCAACATCTATACACAATTCGAAAATGTTTAAACGACGGTTTTGGCCGTAATTTTCAACCAATTGTGAAACCATAAAAACTCTGCTCATCTACGGAAAAATGCCTTTCCAACGGTGTTCTTGGTTTTGAAATCGCCAAACGAACGGAGACAAAATTTATGTTAGCGTATTAATATATAGATTATAGTATGTATAATTTGCATTTATAAAAAAAATATTAAATATTAAGTAAGCAAAAGAGATATAGTCAAAACTGGTCAAAATAAGGCATTTCTATTATTGCCACCATTGCAAATTACAAATCCCGAATATCCCGGTATTAACATCCCTAGTTTCGACCTGCTTACACACTTAAATTCAATGTACACAACAGGTTAAATAAATTCCTACAATATGGATATGAATAAAAATGACTTTGAAAGAAACTTTATTTCTAAACTACATGTCCCCTGTTTTAAGAGAAAGATTCAACTTGAGTTAAGGGCCAATTTCACGAAAGCAATTTTAGTAAAAAATGATTTTAATTTTATATGGAAATTGACAGAAAATAAAAAATCATTTTCCATTTAAATTGCTGGTGAAACCGGCTGTTAGATATTTAAATATGTATCACAATATGGGTGTCAGACAAAAAAGGTATAACAAGGTTTTAGTTTGAAAATAATTTGAACAGGGTTGCCACCTGTTTGAAAAGTCGAATTTAATTAAAGTGTGCATCATTTGTACGAAATATCAAAATATGGGCATCGAACAGAGGAGTGTTAAGAAATCTTTAGTTTGAACATCTGGAATATTAAAGAAGGTTGTCACCTGTGTAAAAAGTTATACTCCAATTATTTAAAAAGTCAAATGAATTATTAAAATATGGATATCAATTGGCATGGGTTTAAAAAGGTTTTAATTCTGAACTATGTTTATGAGGGTTGCCACGTATGTAATCTCAGACGTAAGAGATGTACACATTTTTTAACGTAATTTGGGAGGGTTGCCAACTGTTTAAAAGGTCGAATTTAGTTAACCTAAATTAAGGCAATTAGAAAATTTAAATATGTTTTCTTTCGCGATGACTTCAAGTGTAAAGCGCTCAGGATTTACATATGGTTTGGAGCTTTTAATTTTGATCGAGAATAATGCATGCGCATCGATAAAAAATCTACTAGTGCAAATGATGGGTGGAATATTCTCTCCACCTCTTGTTCAAACTCAATGTGCTTCCGGATGTAGTTTATAAGTTCTTCACCTACCAAAAAGAAGACTTCTGATTGTACGTCTGGTCCTTCCAGCCAGACGGCATTAGTTAACGTATGAAAAAATTCTACGATTAATTCTAAGAAAAAATTGCGAACAAACTATATACCAAAATGACGTTTGACCCTCCCAATTTTTCAAAAGAAAAAGTTTTAATTTCGTCCAGAAAAACGTTTGACATTTTTGGTACATATGTAAATAGTTTGTTCACCATTTTTGCTTAGAATCGAACGTAGAATTCGAATATGCCATACACTTTTATTGAAATTAAATTACTCCGCCCTAATGTGACTCAAACAAATAACCACGTGTTGATTTTTTTTTAATATTCGTAATGTTTTTCGAGTTAATATTTTTTCATTATTTTTCTATAAAAATATCGTCCCAAAAACTAACAAATCATAGTTTCAAAACTTTATACAAAATTTAGGAAAATTCAAAAAATTTTCATCAAAATGTCAACCTTTTCATCCGAATATTTTGTTTAAATATGCCACACAATAGGCAGCACTGCTGCTTGTTCCTTGAAATTGTTGTTGCATTTGCTTGTTTGTTTACATTTTGTGCCGAACAACTGATTGGTTTTTGGTGGGATTTATTAAACAACCTACCAATCAATCTTGGTTAATTGGTACAACTACAGGGTTGCATATCTCATGTTTAAATAGCCAATAATGGCCATTTAAATACAGATTAAATGCATGTTCTGAAAATGAATAGTGGAAGCTAATCAACAATCTCTACTTAAGTAGGCCATCTAAAATTGGGCCATAGATTTTAACAGACACCATATAAATCCAAGTTTCAAACTTTGTACGAAATTTATGAGTATTTGCAGTTTCATCAAAATTGCAAACTTTTTAATGAGTAACTAAAAAAATCCAGTACATATACGGTTTATGGCCCCTTCACTTTTAGTTTAATAATGTGCAAATTTTAAATTTCTTAGTCCTAATAGATTTTTGATTTTTTTGCTGACGGTGCTATGCATTTTCTTCCATATAAAACACATATTGAGCATACTCTAAGGTACATACTAGGGATGTTAATTTTTTAGATTTTTCCGACCCCGGGATTTTCGGGATGGCGTTGTCACAATTTTAGATATTCATTACTTTGACTTCGATATTCATTACTTTAATCGAAAAAATTGCTTCTATATTGTTTGAGAGCACTCCTACTGAGAAATAAATAATAAATAAATGGGTTTGAAACCTACTTTTTTATTTAAAGTGGCGTTTAATTTTTTTCTCTGACCGCACGATTTATTTTGAAGGACTTTGTAATTTCAGAGATATGATTAATTCCAAAAATTGTTAAAAAAATTCAATGCAATGAAGAATAAAAATATGGGTAACAATTGCAATAGAAAATTTCTTTAGAATTTAAAAAATTTAATTTTTTGGATTCACAAGGACGAATAGGTAATTCTTAAGCTGACAAAGTTAGAAGAACGAAATTCGAGGATGTTATCGAGTCTATATAAGCCCTTAACATATAATTTTTTCAAAAACAAATATTGCGAAATTTCAACGATAAAATTTTAAAATGACATTTTCAATATTTACCAGCCCTTCTGCACCAGAAACTGTTTAAATTCTACAGGATTTCCTCATTAATTTTATACCCATACTTCTTCTCTAAGCACATTTCTATGAATTTTTTTAATCATTTTTGAATTACTGACGTCAGAATGAAAAACTAAAAACGTAATTTTACTTTATTTCGCGAATATATTGATATTTGCGTTTAAAATTTACTATCGCGCGGTTATTTATATATTAATACGCTAACATAAATTTTGTCTCCGTTCGTTTGGCGATTCTACCGAACCGATTTGAAAACCAAGAACACCGTTGGAAAGGCATTTTTCCGTAGCTGAGCACACTTTTTATGGTTTCACAATTGATTGAAAATTACGGCCAAAACCGTCGTTTAAACATTTTCGAATTGTGTATACATGTTGCTGCAACGTGTTCAATTTGACATGTTTCGCCTGTTGTTTCACTACAGATTTGAAATTAAGCTTTGAAATAAAGATAAATATGAAGATGAAGAAATAAATGATAACGATGAAGTCAAAAAAAAAGAAAGCAAAAGTGAAGATAAAGTCGAAAATGGAGACAATGACCGATACATAAGAATTAGGGTAACTGAAATGGTAAGAACATTTCTTGAATTTATGAAGTGAAACTTCTTTAGCGGCAGTTGGTTGGGAGTAAATCGTCAAATTCGAGGGGAATAATGCACATGGAAATGGTACTCAGCGGTTTAACGGTTTGAGAATAAAAACAAAAACAAAGCTGCCTAGAGGTTCAGGCAAAAACGACGATCAAAGTAAATTTAAACACTTTAAGGTAAAGGTGAGAGGAATATGCAAATATGAAGAAAAGGATGAGGTGAAGATCGATATTGTTATCGATATAAAACTCGATATTTTTATCGATATAATAATCGATATTGCTATCGATAAAATAATCTATATAGTTATCGATACTGTTATTGATTAAATAACCG
>NW_016157279.1:114764-115108 GCF_001687245.7 Rhagoletis zephyria | reverse complement strand
CAACCTGTTTGAAAATTTAACTAAATTTAATTGATAAAATAAATGACATATTACAATATAGGTATCAAATTAAAGGAGTTTAAGAAAGGTGATTGTGGGAAATATTTGGCTCAAGTTTGAAAAAAAAATTTAAACAAATTTTTTTTGTTAAAAATAAGCATCTAAAAATGTGTAATTTTCAAAAATTATTGAAAATTCCACTTTTTTCGATTGTGGTCGCTAGTAATAATAATAATTTTTAATTAAATCTGCACAAGTTATATATTTTTGGTCACCTTTTGAACGGTAGGCTGCTTGTGTCGATTAAATGATTTTTTCAAAAGATGTTGACAAATAACTGCGAG
>NW_016157279.1:109120-114739 GCF_001687245.7 Rhagoletis zephyria | reverse complement strand
CATATGGTATGACATCATATGACATGACATCACAGGATATGACAACACATGACATGACATCCTATCACATCACATAAAATCACGTCACATCTTATCACGTAATCGCACCTCATCTCATCTACGTGAAAAGAAAAAGAAAAGGACATAAGCAAAGATGTGAAAGATAAAAACAAAGATGAAGACCAAAGTAAAGTTACCGATTTCAAAACCAAAAACACCGTTGGAAAGGTAATTTTCTGTAGATGAGAAGAGTTTTTATAGTTTGGAATTTGTTTGAAAATCGTCGTTTAAAAATTTCCATATTTGTGTATGGTTGTTTTTGCAACCTGTTTAATTTAAGCTGTTTCGCATTTTGTTTTACTTCGTATTTGAAATTAAACTTTGAAATAAAGATAAATATGAAGATGAAGAAACAAGTGATAACGATGAAGACAAAAAAAGGCAAAAGTGAAGATAAAGACGAAAATTGAGATAAAGGCGAAAATGGAGATAATGAGAAATACATAAGAATTAGGTTAACAGAGTTGAAATTTTCCGATAGGAATCGAAATAAAATCAGCCATAAAGGTTACTGAAATTTATCGAATCATCGAAGTTTATAATTATCGAAATTTATCCATGCTTATTAAGTTATCGCAACGAATCGAATTATTCAAACTGATCAATGTTTACTAAGTTGTCGAAATTTATAGCCACAGAAACTTAGTTTCCCAAATTTACGGATAGTTATCGAGCTATAAAGACGTGTGGGATTAACAAAATTTGTCAAGTTAAAGAAATGTATCAAGTTATCGATATTTATTGAATTATCATTATTTATAGACTTAACGAAATATATCAAGGTGTCGTAATGCATGGAGTTCTTTCAACTTACAGAGTTATCGATAATTATTGATCTACTGAAATTGGTTGGTTCAACGAAGCGAAGTTTATGGAACTTTCAAAATATATCGATTTATCGCAATTTCAAGGTTATATAAGCTTATCGATTTATCACTGCTTATCGAATTTAATCGTCTTAACAGAGTGTAACGAGTTATCAAAATGTTTAGATAGTTTTCGAAAAATGTGGAGATGTCAAAAGTAAAAATTTATAAAGGTATACAAAGTTTTTACATTTTTGAGTTACCGAAATTTATCGAGCCATCGAATTTCACAGTTATCTAAATTGGTCGAGTTAACGAATTTTGTTGAGTTATCGAATTTTAGTGTTCTTGACATTCATCGAACTATCGATATGTATCAAATCATTGAAATTTATCGATAAACTTGAATGTATCGGGTCAATTCCAAGTCCTGCCGAAGTCCTCCAAAGACCTTCTCAGATAAAAAAAGTTTAGTTACGTTTTAGCAGAAGATTTTCCGGTTAGTTAATTTGTACCGTATAAGTTTTGCTACGTGTTAAGTTAGAGAACCTCTCCATGGTTATAAAACTAGAAACACTGTCGAATTTCGACAGTAACTGGCACTCTAGTATATATAATTAGCTAGACATTTATAAAAAAATATTAATCTATATTAATAAAAATGTTGTGTTCGTATGTCACGGTCGTCAAAACTCGAGAACGGCTGACCCGATTTGAATAATTTCTTTTTTGTATTGTTCGGTATAATACCAGAACCAATGATACCGCAAAAAATTGGAGGGTTGCCACCTATTTGAAAATTTTTAAACCCAAATATATTGATAAAATTAACGAATTATTACAAAATGGGTATTAGGTTAAAGAGGTTTAAGAAAGATAACTGTTGGAAGTATCTTTTACGAGGCTTGCCACCTATTAAAAAATTTTAACTCAGTTTAATTAATAAAAATAAATGAAATGTTGCAATGTGGGTACAAAATTAAGTAGGTTTAAGAAAGATAACTGCTGGAAATGCCTTTGAGGAGGGTTGCCACCTATTTGAAAATTTTAACTCAGTTAAATTGATAAAGCAAATAAAATATTGCCATGTGGGTGTTAACTAAAGAGTTTTAAGAAGGCTTACAGCCGAAAATATGTTTGAAGAGGGTTGCAACCTGTTTGAAAATTTAACTAAATTTAATTGATAAAATAAATGACATATTACAATATAGGTATCAAATTAAAGGAGTTTAAGAAAGGTGATTGTGGGAAATATTTGGAGGGCTGAAAATTTTAACTCAATTAAATTGATAAAATAAATGAAATATTGCCATGTGGGTATCAAACTAAAGAGTTTTAAGAAGGCTTACAGCCGAAACTATGAGAAACTTTGAGGAGGGTTACCACCTGTTTGAAGATCTAACTAAGTTTAATTTATAAAATAAATCACATTACAATATAGGTATCAAATTAAAGAGGCTTAAGAAAGATGACTGTAGGAAATACTTTTGAGGAGGGCTGCGACCTATTTTTATTTTAGCTCAGTTAAATTGACAAAATAAATGAAATATTGCAATGTGGGTATTAAACTTTAGATTTTTAAGAAGGATTACAGCCGAAAATAAGTTTGAGAAGGGTTGCCACCTGTTGGAAAATTTGACTCAATATAATTGATCAAATAAATGGCTTATTACAATAAAGGTATCAAATTAAAGAAGTTTAAAAAACAGACTGTAGGAAATATTTTTGAGAAATTTGAAAATTTTAGCTCAGTTAAATTGATAAAATTATTGAAAAAATGCAATGTGGGCAATAAACTTTAGATTTTTAAGAAGGCTTGCAGTCGAAAATCTGTTGGAAGAGGGTTGCCCCCTATTTGAAAATTTAACTCAATTTAATTGATAAAATAAATGACTTATTACAATAAAGGTATCAACTCAAAGACGTTGACTGTTGGAAATATTTTTAAGGAGGGTTGCCACCTATTTGAAAATTTTAACTCAGTTAAATTGATTAAAGAAATGAAATATTGCAATATGGGTATCAAACTAAAGAGTTTTAAGAAGACTTACGGGCCAAAATATGTTTGAAGAGGTTTGCCACCTGTTTGAAAATAAAACTTCATTAAGTTGATAAAATAAATGAAATGTTACAATATGAGTACCAAACGAAAGGTATATAAGGAATCTTGATTTGGAAATACTCTCAATAGAATTATGCAATATATAAAAGTAAACTAAAAATATTTGAATTAAATGAAATATTACATAACTGGTTCGAAACGGAAAGCGTTTGGGAAAGCTTTACAAGAGAAATTTTTTGTTAATGTTTTCACTTATCCAAATCCGGATAGTTAAAAGGAAGACAGAGTTTACAACATCTTATCAAACGGAGTGATCATATTATCAACGAAGATTTGGTATACAAATCACGCACAGAAAAAAATTAATAAATAACAACCAGAGATCGAAAATAACCGTCACCAAGTGTCCCGTATGGTGTTTACCACTGACACAAACACTCGTCTCTCAAGCTAAGAGTGTTTCTCACCGTGGCAAATCACTCTGTGCGATCTTTTTGTGTTTTCCATTGTGGGCTATTTATCAACTGCTAAAATTTCCCTTGGGCAAAAACACTTTGGCAGGGACTTTTATTTTTAAGTGTCTTAATTTGTGGGTTATTGTAGGACTGAAAAATATAAGTGGGGGGTAATAAGTGGAAGCAAAGCGCTAGGCATTTCTTTACACGACATATACGTACACATACATGTGCGAACATTTATTACAAAGAAGAGAGCGTGCACATTCTTAATATGACACACCGAAAATAAGCTATTTTATTTAATTGATAAAGAAAAGGATAAAGGCAAAGGTAATAATAAAAACAAAAACAAAGATGCGTACAGATAAATGCAAAAATGAAGACCAAGGTAAATTTAAAAATTTTACTAATTTACTAAAAATTTTATTTAATTGATAAAGAAAAGGATAAAGGCAAAGGTAATAATAAAAACAAAAACAAAGATGCGTACAGATAAATGCAAAAATGAAGACCAAGGTAAATTTAAAAATTTTACTAATATAAGGGCAAAGGTGAAGGGGAATATGTAATGTAGAAATTGATAAACATAAAGATGATAAAGATAAATATGAAGAAAAGATGAGGATGAGTAACGATGAAAATAAAGGAGGAAAGATTAAAATAAAGTTAATTATAAAGAAAAGGATATAGTCACAGAGACTCAACTTGGGAACTATTTCGGGATTTTCGGTATTCTCGGGACTTATCGATATAATGATCGATATTTTTATCGATTTTGTTATCGATATTTTTATCGATTTTGTTATCGATATTTATATCGAGTTTGTTATCGATATTTTAAAGGATTTCGTTATCGATAATGTTATCGACTTTATTATCGTTACTGTTATCGAGTTTGTTATCGATTTGGGTTTCGATTTTGTTATCGATATTTTTATCGATCTGAGTATCGATTTGGGTATAGATTTTATTATCGATATTTTAATCGTCTTTGTTATCGATATTTTAATCGATTTTGTTATCGATCTGAGTATCGGTTTGGGTATCGACTTTATTTTCGATATTTTAATCGATTTTGTCATCGATTTTTTAATCGATTTTGTTATCGATTTGGGTATCGATTTTGTTATCGAAGACCCCGAAAATCCTGAAGTCTCGAGAATTCCGAATTAGTACCGCGGATACCGAAAATCTCAAAGGAGTCCCGAAAATCCCGAATCAGTACCGAGATTCCCGAAATAGCCCAAATATCCCGAAGTAGTCCCGAAGATTCCGAAAATCCTGAAGAAGTCTCGAAAACCAGAAAAAGTCCAAAAACCCCGAAATAGACTAAAAATCTTGAAGTAGTCCCGAAGATTCCGAAAATCACGAAGAAGTCTTGAAAATCTAATTAGTCCCAAGCATCCCGAAGATTTTCGTGGAACTGGAAGTTGGAAGATACTTAAATATCTTATTTGCGTCGCATAATAAAAGTATTATTTAATTGAAAAATTACAAATCAAATTGATTTGCTCTGCAAATGAAATCAAAAATTTGTATTTCTTATTTGGTTGAAAAATCACAAATAAATTTTATTTTTTATTTGGTCAACAAACTAAATCATAATAATAATTTCTTAATTGATAGCGGATTTTAAATCAATAACATGACCGCGACGTTGACGTTGCTTATATCTCTCTATCTCTCTATCAACAGCAAATTTGAAATGTTTCTACGCACTTCTAATACTTATTTTTCTTCTTCCAGCGATAAGTGTCCGTGTCCAATAGCAATAGCAATAGCACACATCTACAAAAAATAAACCACCTATTCTGTTTTGTGGGTTATTTTTTCCCTTAAATATTGACGGTTATTTTGGGACACTTTCAAAGTGTTGACGGTTATTTTCGACCTCTGATAACAACTGATACAAATGAAAAAATTATAAACAGCGTAACGAAAACATAAAAATATCCAATGAAATGAAATAATGAAAACTTAAAATTTTTATCACTATTCCCTTACATTAACACAGTTAACAGTTAAATTTTAATCATAAACAATTTCGTTTGGGGTCGCCATAGCCTACTAAGTATATTCCGAGTAAAGAAATTTCTAATAACAATAGATAATATTATTATGATTATTATTATTATTACTATTGCGAACTCCTATTATATGCGCAAACAGACATTCTCAAATTAAAGCTAAAGCAGAAGGGCATTTACGATCGCATGATGCAAGTGTTAACATA
>NW_016157279.1:105276-109095 GCF_001687245.7 Rhagoletis zephyria | reverse complement strand
TAAAATAAGGCCTTCTTGAAGCGAAAGGGTAAGCGATTCCCATCGCCTAGCTCGTTTCCACTTTCGTTTCTGTGGTAATCGTGTTTTTTGCTGGGTCTATTCTTTGATAATGCAAATAGTAAAATNATCAGTGCAAATTACAAATCCCGAAAATCCCGGGATTACTTGCCAAAAATACCGGAATTTTCGAGACCTTAAAAAGTGCGGGACATTCCTAGTACATACATATGTATGTATGTAGGTAGCAAAATTTTACTTATCCATGTCTCATTACAAAAAAAATATAAAAAGCATCTACTAATCATTATGCATATGTATATGCATGTATGTATGTACATACATGTCTAAATTTAACAGCTGAGGAGGGCTACTCTGTAATGCGGTACGAAAGAGCAATGCGATGCGATAAGCAAATACACCGTTTGTAATACGCTGTGCGATTGCCTATCGCAGTGTTGCCAGTTTGCGGAAAAGCCCTTTTTCGGGATTTTAGTTATACAGAAAGTAATTTGGGAAAAATAAAGTCATAGAAGTTAGAAAAACGTGTGGGGAATTCGAGAAGTTGTGTATTTTTAAAACATTAGAAAAAATTCCAACTATTCACTCTTTTTTCAAATGTTTTGAATTTCTAGATTCTGAAAAGTATTTTGAGTGATTCCCCAGCAAAAAATCGGTAATCGCTTTTAGTGGTAACGTGTTCTAGAAGGCATAGCGTTATAATGACTTCGAATTTTTTCCCTCCTTTTAGGCATTGCCGGTAATGCAAAGTAGAATGCTCTATAATATTTTATTTATTTCGCTTCTTTGTTTCATTTCGGGGAATGCAAAGTAGAATGTCCTATAATATTTCTTTTTTAATTCGCTTCTTTGCTTCATTTCGGGGAATGCAAAGTAGAATGTCCTGCAATATTTTATTTGTTTCGCTTCTTTGCTTCATTTCAGGGAATGCAAAGTAGAATGCCCTACAATATTTTTTTTATTTCGCTTCTTTGCTTCATTTCAGGGAATGCAAAGTAGAATGTTCTGCAATATTTTTTTTTTATTTCGCTTCTTTGCTTCATTTCAGGGAATGCAAAGTAGAATGTTCTACAATATTTTTTTTATTTCACTTCTTTGCTTCATTTCGGAGAATGCAAAGTAGAATGCTGCATCGTAGTCAGATGAAAAATAGAATGAATATCCAAAAATTCTTTCTCTACCGTTACTTTCTGTGGAAATTTGTCTCGCATAAAAATCATGTTTTGCTTTGTTCAATTTGCAGCGAAGTTGAAGTCAGTCAATGAAGTGAAGTACAAGAGTGAGGAAGCACAATTTTAAGCTTAATTAAGTATGCATGTATGTACATACCGTTTTTTAAGTAAAATCTAAATACCTAAATACATACATATGTATGTATAAAAACTGATTTATAAAAATTTTAATCTTTTAAAACATTTTCTGATTTCAATTTAATGTAAATAAGTATTTACTTATCTAGGCATTCTACATTAGTTTCTCTGTGAGGCATTCTTTGTGCGCTTCTCTGGATTCTGTTTATCCATGCGTTCTCCCTTCGTTTGAAGGTAATGCTGCGGGTAAGGTCTTACCGCCAATGACATGCCCATGTTAAAATAAGGCCTTCTTGAAGCGAAAGGGTAAGCGATTCCCATCGCCTAGCTCGTTTCCACTTTCGTTTCTGTGGTAATCGTGTTTTTTGCTGGGTCTATTCTTTGATAATGCAAATAGTAAAATTTGCCCATGGCAAACGTTTGGGAGGTAGTCGTTAACAAAGGGGCAGTAAATAGTTCACTGGTTACTGATATCAAAACGAAAAAGAGAAATAGATTAAGCGAAAATGCATTAAATATGTGTAGTCAAATCTAATTTACTTAACAAACTATTTAATTGTGCGACTTAGGGCCAGTTTTTCCGTGCACGGCTGTGGTTAAACATAGTTTGAACGCCCGAGGTGGCTGGTTTAAACTAAGATTAGCCAATGAAATGTCAGCCAACTGATCAATTTAAACGCGAAAACGAATGAAAAGGCTGTTTGTATAAATTATTTTTGTCCTTGGAAATTTAAAAATTAAGAAAATATAATATGTAGGTATATTAAGGCGGGTCAATTTGTATGGGAGATTTTTTCGACTATGCGCATATTGCATATACATACGTGTAATTCTAATCAACGTTGCCGAAGAAACCATGACTCTAAAATTAATTTGGAATTTTCCACATTGTGAAAATAGGTTTATTAACACTTTACTGTAGTGTCCTAAAGAATTGCTTAAATTTTTATACAAAACATGCTGTAGGGTTTTCTTGGTATGAGGTATCGATTTCTGCACTTCTCTTTTTCTTAAAACTTCCACCAGAGGCACAACCTTGTGTTTTTACACCTACACAACACAAGGCTAAGGTTAACAACAAAACTTTCAATAGAAATTTTAGTAAGGTAGCGTCACGTCAGATACTGCGGCTGATAAAAAAAAGCAGGACAGATTTTTACATTTTGGAATTTGGAAAATTAACTTTAAATACTTTAAATATTACTACAAAAAGTTGTATACAAATAGTCTTGGCCCAATTCCCAGAGTTTTAAGTTTTGACATTTTCATTTTATTTTCTTATATTTTGCCATGCAAATGTATCATTATCCACATAAACTTTGTAATGTACATTTACGATTCGATACGATACAACGGTTCTGGTTCTCGATTCCAAAAAATATCGTTTGAAAACTTTCGATCGATATGGTATCATATCGTATCGAAATTCGTGTCCATAATAAGAAGAATAATAGTATACAAGATCCCCGCGGCGATGACATTTCTCAAGTAAAAGTAAACAAAGCCGAATTTTCTCAATTTCTCAATTTTAAATTATTCGTCGGGAAACGTGATTTTATTTTGTTAAATTGCAAAATATATGATTCATAAAAACAAACTATTACAGACTATTCTTATTGTTCTCTTATTTCGCTGTGACTATTCACTACACTGTAGACTAGCTTGTATGAATTGAACGAGCAGTACATTCAACTTCAACTAAGTCGTGTAAATGCTAGAAATGAATGTCGCATGCAGGGTTCTAATTGGTACCCCTCCCGACAATTTTGGAAGCTATTGTACGATATTTTCCTGTTTAGCATAGTGGTCGAAAATTTATAGCCGCACCATATCGCACACTTTCTTCAAAAGTGAAACAACTTAAAATTACACGTTCGTCAGAAAATGCGAAAAACTATTTCGTAGCACATATGGGCAAGGGAGACTGTACCCTTGGTTTTTCCAACAAATTATAACAAAAATTTGCCCCAGCTTTTGCTTAAACGTTAATAAACGCGCTGTTCACATTTTTAGTGCATAATTTCAAAAAATCCAAATTTTGAGTTGTGTAACATTTCAAGATCGTGTGCGATATGTTGACTAGATTCTAACATATAATTTGTTTTGGTTATTTAATTGAATTTTTTTCTTTTATAAAAATATAGTTTATCCCAGCAAACACAGTCTCTAACGTTAGAGAAATTTGGATTTTTACATTAGTTATCTAGGGTAACACTGTGGAACAAATTCAGGTTAGCAAAAGTTAGGTCGATTCTGAGAGTGAGGGGTGAAAATAGAGGCTAAATTAGAAGACCCGTATCGCGGCGTTTGTTTATGTTAGTTCGAATTTTTTTTTAATCGACCTTCGAACTTTGCAGTCAAATGCCGATTTTCAGCAAATTGTTTATATGGTTTTTTGGCTATAACTCGTCGACTAATTGATATTTTTTCAATCTGTTAAAGCCAAATTATTGCTAGAGGCCTGTGCAACAATTAAAATTAAAAAAAAAAA
>NW_016157279.1:104335-105251 GCF_001687245.7 Rhagoletis zephyria | reverse complement strand
TCGAACTAACATAAACAAACGCCGCGATACGGGTCTTCTAATTTAGCCCCTATTTTCACCCCTCACTCTCAGAATCGACCTAACTTTTGCTAACCTGAATTTGTTCCACAGTGTTATTCTCTAATCGTTCTCGAGTGAATNTTTCGTACGACATATTAACCCCAATTTCATCGAAAGCTGCCAACATGTTTTCAACAGATTGCCTGTAGTTGTCTCTGCGTTCTTTGCCCAAAAGTCCTTTAATGACTGCTTTCAATGCGAGCCATGCATTTAATTCTCGGTCTGTCAGAAGTTGGTCAAAATCTTGACGACTCATTAGTTTCCGTATGTCGGGACCATTAACAACCCCTTCCTGAATTTTGGCGTTACTTAATCTTGGGAAAATGTCTTTTAAGCGGTTGAATACTGCTGGTCTTTTTGCGATACATTTCAAAAAATTTTTAGCAATGCCAAGTTTAATGTGGAGCAACGGCAACAAAATTTTCATTTCAGGAACAAGACTTTCGTGTAGCCTATTGTCTTTAGGCCATTTCCGTCCAATGCGACTATTCCAGTTATGCTGTTTGTACTGGTTTCTTCCTTTAATACCTTCTCCGTATCGTGAATCCCAATCGCACAATCGAGGGAANGCAATATTCCAAATGAATGAATTATAAATTATTTTTAAGTTCAAATAATTTACTATTTTATTGCGAATACATTTAATACAAATGTTGCAAACAAAGCGTTTTATTTAATAAAGCAAAACAGCAGTTTGAAATTCACATTCGAATCCCATTAGAGACCAACATTAGAATTCGACTAGAGAATTAATATTTTCCCGAGTCGAGAACTATGTCCCATTTTTGTTGAGATCGCTATGATTCTCGATAGTTTTTCGAGTCGTTCTCTAACGTTTGAGATTGGAGAATGTGGC
>NW_016157279.1:103271-104185 GCF_001687245.7 Rhagoletis zephyria | reverse complement strand
TAGGGATGCCCAAATCAGCACATATGTGTCGCGGGCGACTGCGCGTGCAAAGCTTTGCACAGTAGTGCNCACAGCCGCCTGCTAAACGGCAACTGGCCAAATCATCAATTTAATTTATTTCATTTTTTTACTTAAAACTTTTCATAACTAACATTTCAAAATTATATTTTTTTCCATATTTTTATAATTCCTTTTTCAATGTTTCTTCAAAACCAACACTGAAAAAATTGGTACATAAGAAATGAGAAGTAAATTAATATTAAGCTGGAAAACGCAAGTTTTGTATTATGATTGTTTTCTTTTCAAATGAAATTTATTGAAGNCAATCGATTGATTTTCGGCACTATTTTTGCGTAACTCAATGCAACTAATAAATATTTCTCTCGGATCCGCAATTAAAAATATTATTTTTATATTTAATCGTATATGCTTAAACTGATAAATGATATAAACATAGAAACGCAAGCAGAAGAATCTCGCTTCCACATTCTGCATATGCGCTTAACATTTTTGTTTAAACAAATTTGTCGAAATTTCATCTCTAAAGCAAATATTAAATATCATTTAATATATACTTTAGATTTAAATAATCATTTTTAGTGGTGGGCGAGTCCGAGATGTTTAAATGATCGAGATAGTACATTCAATTCGCGTAGATTTTTGAGAACTTTTTTCGTTGAAGGTGTTGCACTTTTTTTCCATACTGAAATTTGTGTACATCATTTATCATTGTCTAAGAAAAACTATAAAATAAAGCTTAATTTAAAATATTGGAATAAAAAACAACAACGCTACACGCGCATTCATCCATTTAATATAAAATGCGAACGTTCGTTATATGGAAGAAAGTGCGCAACACCGCAAACAGAAAAATTCAAAACATCAAGGGTATTTTCTAGACACTTCAAACTTGC
>NW_016157279.1:68242-103011 GCF_001687245.7 Rhagoletis zephyria | reverse complement strand
TTTTTTTACTTTCAAACCCCGAATTGCTCAATTACTTCTATTTCTGCAGGATCGCCAGCAGGTAAATTGCATTTCCAAAGATTTTTTCAAAATAAATAGCGATGAGAGATATTTCACCCGCTGGTGATAAGAAATCGCAATCACCATAACGCACATCACTAATATTACTGTTCACAATCACGTTTACATTCAAAATTACAATTCATAATTTCGTTTTGTAGCAAATATGAAATATAGGTATATCCATTTACTTAAATGTAAACGGATTAAGAATCAAAGTGATAGAAGGATTTGAGCGTTTGGTACAAAAAGTATTTTTAATGTTGAAATTGCACTTAAAATCGGCAAATTGTACTTTTGTACATTTTAAAATTAATTGTACTGAAAAAACTACAATTGTACTTAAAATATCAACACTGTTTCACTGGCGCTGTACTTGCTGCAGCGATGCCAGATTTGAGCGTACCCAATTTTTTACCGATAATAACTCATGCGAGGGATTTGGGTATTGGGCATTTTACAAGCCTGTTAGGAAGTATACATATCTGTGTTCGTATAGAATAGTCGTATAGAATTATGTCGGAAGACTGGTTTTAGTATAATGAACCATTCGCAGCATGCAATTGCGAAATACTCACTGTCGACGAGTCGTTGAAGAACTCTTGGAAAATAAACGTAAAAGACGGTAATGTTAATGGCGATGCTAGCAAGTCAATATTCGTATAAAGTTTCATAAAAAAATTCCTTGTGGTTTAAAGAATATAGGAAATGGTACATTTTACTAAAGCCAGCCTCCCGACATAAGCTACTATTTCATACGAACACAAATATATTCGTCTACAAATAATGTTGATTATTTTAATTATTTAAGTCCTAAGATAAGTTTGTGAATCTTGTCAGTGTTCTATGTAAGAACCAAAAATCAATACCCTCGCCAATTAGAACTTTTGTTTTAAAAGAAAAATATACATAGCGCATTTACTCAATACTTGGTCTGGCATCACTGTTTGAGCATTGATGTGCTCAGCTCACTGTTGCCAAGGTCGTGCATTTTGCACTAAATTTAGTGCTTTTGGGAAACCAAAAAGCCAAAATAATTGGAATCAATGCTCTCGTGCGGTATTTAGTGATGCTTTTTTAATTTAAGCCCACCGAATGCATAGGTATATATGTATGTATGTATACACTAAACACTAATATTCTACATTAAGATGGAATTCATTTACTGAATAAAATGTGAGGAATAGGTAAATTAAATATGTTTTGAGTTGTTATAAATGTATTGAAATTAATTTATTAATAAAAACGTGAGGAAATGGATATGTATATACACTTTTTACTGAATCAAAAACATTATTAAACATCATAATAAAAACTTGGCTCTTTTGTTTTGGAAAAATTGGCCTTCTCTGGTGGCCTGATGCCACACTGGCTCAGTTGTCGCAAAAGTACACATACATACACGCATTTTTACTTGAAAATAAGTGTGTAGTGGTTAATATGTATACGATGCCATCTACGATGCCAGCTCACTTCACCTCGCCAAGCAAACTCGCGTGCTTGCAGTTTGCCCGCGACGTCGACTGCGTGCACCTATGCTGTGCATCCCTACTCTAATCGATAACTAACCTCAATGTTTGCTGGGAAATTTAAATTTTGTGTAATATTAAAAAAAAAATATTTAACACAAATTTTGAGGTTTTTAATTAGATTTCTTAGAAAGATTTTGAGTAGATATGCAGTTTTGTAGTCCATTGAATAGAATAAAGTACACGTTCCAAATAGCTTGATATTTTAGAATGTCTTTTGTCGAAGATGTTACGGATTTATTCCATATAAAAATAAATTGTTTATTCCACTAGAATTCAATGGACTTCAAAACTGCATACTCAAAATATTTCGAAGAAATCTAATTAAAAACCTCGAAACTTTTAAGAAAGTTTGTTTATTTGTTTAATATTGTACAAAATTTTAAACATGGATTTATACGGGTTTTATTAAAGAATGAATCATGTTTTTATAAACAAATTACAAAAATTAAATAACACAAAAAAAATTTATTGTTAATACTTCGTCAATATGTGGTGCGGCTATAATTTTTTCGACCACTGTACAACATGAATATTTTGTACATTAATCATCACGCGATGGAAGCCGCCGCCGCCGCCGAGTCGTGGAAACTAGGCGGCGTAAACCTCTAGTGTATACAATAGGTTAAATGAATTACTGTCATATGGTGATCAATCCAAATAGATTAAAAAAAAACTTAATTTCTAAACTAAATACATGCAGGCGGGTTGCCAGTTGTTTTAAAAACTAAATTCATCTTGCATTAAGGTAATTTGATAATTCAAATAAGTATTACTAGGGATGAGACGATACCATGGAAGTATCGATCCTTTTACTTGGAAGTAGTATCGAAAGAAAGTACCGATACCTAAAAAATATCGGATCTAAAGTATCGATACCTACTCATATCGTCGCTACCATGTCAAACTATCGAATGTGAAAATGGGTATTCTTAGTAGAACAAAAAAACCGTTGTAAAAAATGTCGTTGTCTTTAGGAAAAAGTGTGGGATTCGACACTTTGATAAAGCCAGTATCCTCTGCTACTATGAGGACTAGAAATTTGACGATTTGCCAACGAGCGTATTATTCTAAAGGCAAGCGCAAGAAATCGTAATTGAAAAAGCATTTTTGCGCATTCGTAAGAGCGTGTTGGCAATATATTTCGTATGCAACATATTTCGAAAAGGCTGTCAATTGAAAAATTTCAGAAAGCAGCTGCATGAGCAGTCACAACGTGCATGTCTTTCGAAAGAGGTTTTTTATATCCGAAAGGCGAATCGCAGGAAAAATTTCTGAAATCGCTTTTTGGATGTTCGCACAGCGAATGAGTTTCTGGCAATCTTTCTCGATACTAAAATGCAACCATGGACGGTGAGGTTGACGTTTGTTTGCTATTTCTCTTGTAATATCAAGAACGAAAACACGAAAAATGAGTACTGCTGTTGAAGAAGAAAGCAATTTTATTAAAAAACTGGCTTTTTCCCGCGGGTGTCACCCCACGCCTGAAGGAATTAAAGGGGTCATGTGACTTGGGATTTGCCGCCCCTTTCACAGTCTTATTTATATATATACCTTACTATAAGCACCTACCATAGACATGTCTGCATACCACATTTCAAGTTCATGTGACTTACGGTTCCGAAGTTAGAGCTGATTAAATAATTCACGCCTATGGGAGGTGCCACGCCCCCTTTTCCAATACCGCCAATTTTTTCCCATGAGTATGGAATTAATTTTATTTATCTCGACAGCAAGTCCCAATGCTCTACCACAAATATTTCAAAAGATATACAACATGAAAATTTTAGTTAGTATAGGAGGTGCCACGCCCTCTTTTCCAGTACTACCCATTTTTCTCTATGCCTATAAACCTTCCTGGGCTAAAAGCAAATAAGTGTGCGAAGTTTCGTGCGATTCCATGCCGCGGTTCAGAAGTTATAAGGTAATAAACAAACAGACATTCACATTTATATATATAGATTATTGCCATTATTATTAAAAAAAAAATAGAAGTAGATGATTCGCATACACGCCGGTGTGTTGGGGTAAGAAAATTTTGGGAGCGCGGTGCAAACAACCCCTACTACACAAAGTTCACAATTTTGAGTGAAGCAAAACAAACAGAGCGAATCAAAAATTGAACCAGATCTCTATCATGATCACATCGTTGTTGTTGCATTTGCGTGCAAATTTTTTACCCGGATCCCGATCATTACTCCATGGTGAAATTATAAATAGGTGAATTCTTTATTAGATATATTTATCAATCCTTTGTGGACACTCTATAATTTAAGCCAGCACCAACAATGCTCGTAATCCCGCACTCAGTCAAAACAACATACAACCCAAAAACAAGCAAAATCAAAACCACAAAATATAGGTAATATTTTCCATGTGAACAATAATTTTACGATTTAGTATATTAAGTAAAATAATATATTTCAAGCATTTTTGATATTTAATTCAACAATATTTTTTATCAGTTTACACAAATTCATGATCAGTGCCACACAGTGCAGAAGAAATAAAAATTGATAGTGCAGCACGAGCAAGTTGAAATATATTTTAGAAATCGATTTTCGCTCTTTCAGTTGCAGTCACACCTTACAACTTTTATTTCTAAATCTGATTTCCGAAAAGTGACAGAAATATCTTTCTGGCAGTTCACACATCGAAATAAAATTTCTCTTTCTCAATTTGACAGCGAATTGCGTGGAAAAGACGGAAATATTGCCACGTCTGACAGGCTCTATAGTTTGACATGGTAGCGACGATATCGATACTTTTGGCTATGAAGGTATACCGTATGAACTAAATAAGTTAAACTTAATTTTTTAGGGCATAAGTTAACGTCTATCTGGTTTGGTTTGATGTCTAGAAATTCTTTTCGAGAATGATTTCAGCTCAATAAAAAAATTTCGAAATAAACATAGCCTATAACTGTCAAAATGCACCAATCTGAAGTCGGATCCCTACTTAATATTTCTTTTGTAATCAACTCTTTTTCTTCTTTGTGTCTTTTCTTCAATAACAGACCTAGACTTCCCTGCCTTTAGTATATCCGCTAGTCTTTTCAGCGCGAAGAATAAGATCCTGTTCACATGACGGGAGCTAAACGCGCGTTTACAGCTACGCGTATTTCGTTGCATTTTACTCAAGGTGTTCACATGCTAACGCGAGTTAAACGCAAGTAAATTCGTTTAAGTGTTAAAATCAAAATGCGGGTTAAGCGCCAGTCATGTGAACGGGGTCTAATATGTAGAGTTACTCAGTGAGTTTAACATCGCGTTGAAACGTCTGCACTGAGCATTCATCCAGATTACTCTTCCACTCGAACAGTTGGACCTTGCCGACGTCGCATTATATCGACTTTGGTAAAGCAATTAGAGCGCAGGAATGATAGAATACAAGATTCCGCCGGCCAGTCGGCGATGACATTTATGTACAAAAAGTAAACAAAGCCGAATAGGGTGTTAAAAGAAAATGTCAGAAGAGCAAATTTTTTTAATATTCAATTTTTCAATTGGAAACATTTTTAATTGTGCTAAATTGTAAACAATAAGAGTTAAAAGGAAAATGTGAAAAACTGTGATTTTTGTGGAAGCATTAGTGAATTTCAGTGCACTTAAAGTTTTTGAGCGTCACACATTGTGCCCTTTTTTAAATTTTAGCGTGTTGAAATTTTGCAAGAACACTGCATACGCCAATACAAATTTTTTGACCATAAATGGGCGTAGCCCGCTCAATTTGCTCGTACCTCCCATATAAAGAATAGTGCCAGACGTTCCTCGTTCTTATATTTAAATTGTAATCTTATCAGCAGGGCCGAAAATTTTAAGCTTTTGCTTCGAATTGCTTATTTTGCATATTCTGGATTTCTAAGCTTAATTTTAACGACCATGCTTATTTTGCTTATTTCTATGTATAAAGCTAAGTATGGACCTTTTAAAAAAATGGTCAAGAAATAAATTGCTTTTATTTCGTGTGTGTAAAAGAGTAGTGTTCAAGGAGTTTTAACATCTGATATTTTACAGCCCGTTTTCTCACTTTTACCTTACGAAATAATGGAGCGGGCATATATTTCTGTTGAAAACAAGGTGGCCTTTTGCTCTTTACAAAAAAATATTTTAGAAAACCATAGTAAAACGCGTAGCAAATCTCTTTAGAACTCAGTACTGTGTAAGAAAATTTGGCTCAATAAATTTTTCTTGAACATTTATGGGCTTTTTTTATTCGTCGAACTAAAGAAATATTTACAAATAACATAAGAACAGATTTGATTTTTATTAACTCTTAACTTCAATTGCATTTCTACTTGGATACAAAAATTTTAAACCAAAATTTGTCTCTAAGGGAAGGCATTGGTGTTATTAAAGAGATTAACAAAATTATAGTTTAAAAAACTAAAACCTCCCTATTATAATTGCCATTCGTAGTGTCATCAGGTATGTAACTTGAGAATAGAAACGCTGCATCTTTTAGTCGCATCAATATTACGTAGTTACATCCCGAGCTAATAAAAGGAAAGTAAAAATAAGTTATCTCAAATAGGAGAATAACGAATATAGAAAAAATAAAATAAAACGACCAGCGCAGTTCTCTATTATTTAAGAATATCAAGCAACACTTGATTGCCCATTGTAATTTTTCAATCCTTGAAATAAACTGATTAAAAAACAAGACATTTAACTGTACTTAAATTTTTTGTTTGTTTTTCGAGCATATTTGCGAGCATATTTACTAATGTCTTAGTGCTTATCTAAGTGCTTAAATTTCTTTTTTCATGCTTATTTTCTTCCAGATCGAAAAACGAGAAACCAAATCGATCATATTGTGATAGACGGCAGGCACGCTTCCAGTGTTTTAGACGTACGTACACTCCGAGGGCCAAACATCGACTCGGACCACTATCTTGTTGCAGCCAAGATACGAACCCGCCTCTGTGCAGCAAAAAATGTGCAATGCAAGGAAAGCTTATCATCGAAAAGCTGCAATCACAACAGACGCCAATTTATTCGCCAATCGGCCTTCACACCTGCTCTCTAAGAGCACTCTTCAACAAACTGACATATGCGAGCAGTCGAACTCAATTTCCCGCTCATTAAGTACCGCCGTCGAAGAAGTAGTTGGATTTCAGCGAGCCCGAAAGAACAACTGGTATGATGAGGAATGTCAAAAGCTGCAGAGAAAAAAGATGCCGCCTACAGGGCAACGCTGCGATCAGGTGCAACG
This sequence comes from Rhagoletis zephyria, assembly GCF_001687245.7. Lineage (NCBI taxonomy): Eukaryota > Metazoa > Arthropoda > Insecta > Diptera > Tephritidae > Rhagoletis > Rhagoletis zephyria. Next base: position 96,208 of record NW_016157279.1, on the reverse strand, counting down.
CGAGCCATGTGGGACCGTTATAGGGATCCGAAGAAGGAAGCGAGACGTATTTGCCGCAATCAGAAGAGAGAAGCCGAAATACGTGAGTGTGAAGAGCTTGAGATGCTGGCCGACAGGAAAAACGCCCGAAAATTTTAGCAGAGGGTTAGGCGACTTACGGAAGGTTTCAAGACCAGGGCGAGCTCCTGTAAGAACAACAGTGGCGACCAAGTGACCGATGTCCAGAACGTACTTAAATTATGGAAAAATACAAAATCTCTTCAACAAATTTAATGGTGACTGTGGCATTGAAAAGACAAAAATGCTCAAATCTCTGCCGCCAGCAATTTCCGCCTCACCCTACTCAGTGTTATACCAACATCCGTTTCTTTTTAGTCTGCAGGTATCCTTTAAGGCTTCCCCTCGTATGAAGACACAAAGTGACAGTAAGAGTAGCAGCGCCAGATGTTGTAGAGAAAGCTCCCATACAGCACACGGCAATCGTCTTTGATGTTTAGTAAGCAGATTTACCACGCTATGGATTGAGAGTCTGGTCCACCATACCACTAACGCATAGCTTATTATGGGTCTGATCATAGAGGTATGCATCCAGAGGATTCCCTTTGGTGACAAACCCCACGTTTTGCCAAAGTACTGTTTACATTTCCAGAATGTCGCCAATGCTTTGTAGGTCTTGTGCCGCCTTGAGATTTCCACGATAGTTTTGTATTCAGAATTACTCTTAGATACTTCACTTCGGGAGAAGTCTGAATTGTAACTCCATTAAGTGTGAGGGAATGAGACCATCCAACCTTCTCCTTCTAGTGAAGAGCGCAACACTGGTTTCGATTGGGTTAGCGGTGAGCCCATTTCCGCTTTTCGGTAGTAAGTCATATTTTCGTAAAAAAATAAAAACATTTTTTTTAACAAAGAATAGTCGAAACTTGCTAAATTGTCTCTTCCCTATTTACATTTTCTCCGCCGTACGTTTACAATAAATTAATAAGGAAATCACAGCTGAATCAGTATTACCATGATGTAATAGTAATGTGATTAACAGGACGAAATATGACAGAATCTCCGTTATTGCTGAAATACGCACAAATCAATCCCAAAATGTCTAATGCATGTAATAGTTCATTTCAGAGAAGTAAGTTAATTACTTGTATTTATGATATTTTTAACCGACTTCACTAAAAGAAGGAAGGTTATCAATTCGTCGGAATATTTTTTTTTATGTATGTTACCGCATAACTTTGGACCACGTTAACCGATTTCTAAAATTCTTTTTTTTTATGGAAAGGGTTTGGGTTGGTTTAAATCCGATCATTGGATCATGAAGAGATTAACGATAATCTTAAATTTTTATATAAGCTTTAAAGTCGGTTTTGTTTTTTGCTTAAAAATTACTTGTATTTAATACGGCTATACTCGATTGTTTTGACGCCACTTGCAGCAAAAATTAAAACTGCTAGTACAACACGAGCAAGTTGAAATTATTTTTGGAAGCCATTTGTGTTTTCTCAGTTGCGGTTACACTTTGCAAATTTTGTTTCGGAAAGTGATTTCCAAAAAGTATTTTTTGTGTTATGTTAATTTGACAGCAAAATGCGTAAAAAGATGTTATTGCAACGTTTAACCGCAATTTAACGCAGAGGATGTTCCTACTAGTATCGTTCATTTGACTGTTAGTGGTGGTACTGTTCCCCAAAAAACGGCCAGTAATAATTAAATTTCTAAATAAGAAGCCAATATTTAATAAAATTGCAAATTCTTTAGACCTAAGAAATAATACGATTTTAGCCAAGCTTGCAGTCTTCGCTTAGCCCTGCCAGTAACTTACATTAGTCTCACTATCTCGTATAAGGAAATCACCATCATGTCCATGCTGGTTCAACACCGTGTCACATTGGCTGCGCGTGATGGCGCCATAATACCAGGATTTACCAGCTAAGTTTGGCCGTTCCAAAGGAGCCATAGGAGGTGAAGATTGCACTGATAAGCCATCATTACGCCGATCGATTGAGTCACCGCCACTGCTACCACCTCCACCACCATTGCCACCACTATTGTTTCGGAACGGTGTAGCCAGATAATCATTTAACTCTTGTAGATAGTTGCGTGGAACTAAACCGACATGACCTTGATTATTTCTTGCTTTATACCAATCCGGATCAGAAGGTGGACGATCCACTATTTCGAGCCGGTCCCCCTTCTCAAAAGAAAGCTCTTGGTCGTTATTCGATGAAAAACTATAAAGGGCAACCTAAAGTAAAAAACAAGTTAATTTAGATATAACTCATATGAACAGAAATTACACAATCATGTGCATAGTTAATATTTACCACAATGTCGAGCACATTCTCAGCCATGGCATACGTATGTATTTCACCATCATTATCACAATCTTCAGTTGTGTAATTGCTTGGAAACCAACCGACCGCATTACCATTCTGACCTCGCCACCAGCCATCGTTGGACTTTTCCAATATAAGAATACGGGTTCCTTTACTTAGCGACAATTCGTCCGGTTGTTGTGCCTGGTAGTTGTATTTAACAATCGCAGTACCTATGGCTTCAGCTGGATCTGGTGGTAAACGTCGAGACATTGTTGGACTCTCAATTTGTCTTGAGGGTGAGCAATTTGGTAAAGTTTTGGAGCCAGAGCCTTTTTTCACTTTTTTTTTTATGCTAAAAGAAGATCAATTATGGTTATCAGATATTGTAAATACAATACATATATAAAGCTAATATTTTTTTTGTTGTGTAGAAGGAAATTTTTAAAACCTTTTGAATCAAAAACTTAATTAACTTTTTGTCGAAAAAAATTACGTGAAAAAATAAGGGGGTTTATGAGCTGTAAGTCGGGTCCACGAAAATTTATCTGGTTCCGATAGAAGAGAGCAAAAATTGTTGCATGGCTTTACCTATCAATGTAGGCACTACTCGAAAAAATTAAGGGATCAAACAAAAATTTTTGAGAGGCCATATTTCGGTAAAAATTGTGGTATTGAGACTTAAAAAAAACCTTTGAAGCTCCAAATTTCTAATTTTTCTTGAGTACACATTTTTTGAGCTATGGTTCTCATGTAATGTCAAGATTACGGATAGCGCGAAAAAATACTTTTGCTAATCTGGTTTTTTTTTGTCTACGGGGTTGAAAAAATGTTGTTCATTTAGGTTGGCGTATGGATCAGATAGCCTTTTTATTAAGCTTTAATTTCCTATTTTTAAAACCTCTCTTAATTTTTTTGAGTAGTGTATAGTGCTCTTGACCCACTGCTGCATTTACAGTCACTTTGTGTCTTCATACGTGGGGAAGCCTTAAAGACCACCTGCAGAGTAAAAAGAAACGGATGTGGGTATAACACTGAGATCTGAGCCCATGAGTCATTTCAATGCCACAGGCACGGTTGCCACTTTGGTACAATTGTACCAAATATGGGCCTTTTTTCTCCGCTTGGGCCTTAGCACTTCTTTGTTTGTTTTGGGCCTCTTTGAAGCAACTATGGCTATTCGTCCGTTGGAATTATGCAGGACTCGATACCGCTGTGTTTCTTGACGAGAGTTATAGCCTCTATATTCTTATGGTATTCGACGCGCTGAATGTGAATCCGAGGTCTGAAAAAAATAAAGTCATATACATAGGTTTCTGTTGTCGTTGAATCCGAATATGGGGCCCCTTAATTCTTCAAAGTTATCTAGAGGCCATTCCAAGGTCGTCTCAAGGTCAAATTCAGAAGAATTGTATTGAATTTTCAGGTTTTTCAACAAATTTTTCACTACTTGACCTTCAAATGGCCTCGAACCTGATCTGATGGTGACTAACAGACCTCAGATTCGTATTCAGGGCGACCAATACCATAGGGATATACAGGTTTGGTTCAATATGCAGAAACTTTTGTTTTGTAAACCTGTGTAAATAATGAAAAAAAAAATTATTGCAATTTTTGTTAACGTTTAATATTATAAAAAATTTTTTTTCGTTGGACGGCAAAAAATTGTACATTTTATTTTATTTTGGACCTGAAACATTAAACACAAAATTTTTATGAAGTGGCAACCGTGGCCCACAGGAAGTTGGTTTCCCTGAGGCTGAATGCTGGTTTAATTCCAACACTGCAACACGAATCTTCACTTATGGCTCCAAAACTGACGATGGATCAGGATCTGGGGGTTTTTCGAAGTTAATATGGATGAGCTTTACTTTTTTCTTGGGGAGCATGCTTCGGTGTTCCAGGCTGAGGAATTTGCAATCCTCAAGGGCATGGCCTACGTGGTGGATAATAGGTCGAGGGGAAGGAGTTTACGTGTCTGCAGTGACAGTCAAGCTGCACTTAAGGCATTGGCCAGCCCTCTAACGAAGTACTACCAAACTAGTTCAACAATGCAAGTTGTAACGAATTCCACGTGTTGCATATTTATTGTCCTGAAAATTATATTTTATTTTACAATATAGTTACCTTATAGCTAACAAATACATCTTATCCTTAGGATTGCCATAGACCATCTTATATGTATGATATTTGCAACATGTTTACATCTTGTTACATGCTTTTTTTTACAAATCTAATTTGTGTGGCTTGTGAATTGTTCTTCCACTGCGTGTTACATAAGGAGCGGGTTGGCCAACGTCATTAAAATTATTGGGAGTGTCTGAGTTCTCCCTACTCTCGGCATTTTCATAAATTTATTCGTTTGCACTATCAACTACACTATTATTTACATCATCATTCTGTACTCCGATTGAATTATCAGATACTTCTTCGCAATTATTATTATTTACACTCCTTGTGATTTTAGTTATTACTAGGGCTCGGAATCTCATGCACTAAAAAATCGAAAATATGCGCGTATAATATGCACTCAAAATCAAGCAGTCAGTTGCAATCTTGTGTAAATAGAAACATGGACAGTTTAGTAGTTTGAGAAAGTTTGGCGACTTTAATGAATTTCAATACGTCATACAGAGAGAGTCAGATTCACTCTAAAACATTCTGCAGGAATGGTTTGCAGAGTGTCTTTAGCCTTATCCTTGCGGGGGCTGGACAGTCGCACAGGAAATGTTCGACCGTCCCTTTTAAGTCGGTCATCACAACTGCGAAGGAACCTGTTGAAGGGTAATCCAAACCTTTCAGCATGTACCTCGAGGGGCCAGTACCCTGTGTACACTGCAGTAAGTTTGTAGGTATCTTCTTCGCTCATTCTTAAGAGAGCTTTTATGTTAAGTGGGTCGGGTAATCCTGTACGATCCTGTACGGTTCCACCTCTGCTTGGCCTTCGAGTGATAAATTTCGTTGTTACTTTTATTTTCCCGAGCGAGGCGGTAATTTCGTATTGATCAGATATATAGGTCAGTTCTCTCTTACAGTCTTCCACTAGTTGACATCTAATAGAGGTACATAGAAGAGAGTGCCTCAACGGCAATTTTTTCGTGAAGAGGAATTTTTGTGTCAAGCGATTGCCCACTAAATTTAAATGGTTGTAATCAATTAAAAGTAAAAATATGCAAAAACCACATGTATTTATTATAAAATATACTAAAATATGCGCAATAAACATGCAAAATGACGTATTTTTTTTTTGCAAATTATGCAAAATTATGCATTTACTGCAAAAATATGCACTAACTATTGAATGCCATTTTAAAAGGAAATTTCATGATTCGTAAAGATAACTTAACCATTTCAATTTGAAGATGCCCAATAAAAAAATGCATTTGCATAAGATTCAGAGCCCAAGTTATTACCAGGGTTAGGATTTTAAGGTATTTGCCTATTTTGTCTGCTTAGTCGCATCTGTAAACAAATTAAAGAATCGCACGTTTCATGTCTTCCTCGATTAAAAATTGGAATTTTAATTTTGTCTTTTTTGCCTTTTATGACTATATTGCCTTCATCTGCATTTTCTACACGTTTTGCCTTTTTAATATTTATCTCTTCATAGAAGTTCGCTGTATTGTACCAACAGCCCGCATGTACAAATCTGTACAAAAGTACCAATCGTGTGTCACTGAATTAAAATGTGCAATATTAAAAAAAAAAAATCAACAAAATTTCTTAAAAATTTCGAGATTTTTTAATTAGATTTCCTAGAAAGATTCTGAGTAGCCCATTGAATTCTAGTAGAATAAAGTACAAGTTTCAAATGGCTAAAAATTATGGTTGATTTTTTAGAATTTTTAAAAAAGCTCGAATTTTTACGAAGTTTTTGAATATTGCAAAAAGTTTGAAGCTTTGATTTACACGGGTTTTGTTAAAGAATGAACTATATTTTTAAAAAGTAACCAAAATGAAATAACAACAAAAATAGTATGTTAAAACTATTTGGGGCTATAATTTTTTGACCACTATATGCATTTTTTATATATTGAATTTGACATTGCATTGTACTAAAGGTATGTATATAACAAAATTAAAGTATAAATGAATTTTTTTGCCTTTTTTGAAAGCTCATTTTCCTTTTTTCAAGTTTTATGGCCTTCAAATCCTAACCCTGGTTATTACATTATCATTAACATCGAAACATACGTAAATTGATTGGCATATACATACATCTTTTATAATATATGATTTATTATTATAATTTTAAACAATCGTCCCTCTTTTCCATTGATCTTCTTTCAAAAACAACACATTCTTACTTAATTTACTTAGCTCTTTTGTTAATAGGTTATAAGCATATGCTTGTTTTCCTCTCTTAATACAAATCCTCTTTTTAATTTCTCTTTTGTTTGTCACTTTCTTAAGGAAAATGTTTTCGGAAATCGGAAGCTTAGTTTTAATGTTCCTTCCCATAAACCACTGAGCTGGCGACAAAAGCATATCTTGTAAAGGAGTTGCATTATATTCCAAAATTTGATATTGGTAATCAATGTGGTTATTCACGCTTGCCTGGTTATAAGGTTATAACCAGGCAAGGGTGGACAACCACATTATTTCCAACAAGCTTATTTTTCCTCAAGATATTTTTAGCAATACAGAACACTTTTCCACCAACCCCTTACTCTGGGGATAGTAAGGACTAGAAAATTGTAAAGCAATATTGCTTTCAGTTGCGAATTGTTTGAATTTGTAGCACGTTATCGGATCTTATTTCCGTGGTTATTTCAAATTTGGTAAACAATGTTCCCACAGCAAAAATGATATCATCAATTGATTTATTATTACAACGCTTTTATCAAATGCAATGTTGTATGTCCAAAAACATTTGCTATATTTATAGATTATAATCAAAGTTGCCATGTAAAGGAGCGCAAGGATTCGTTGGTTATCGAAGATCGAATGTAAAATTGGTACTATGAGCTATGCAACCCTGTCGAAATTTTCGTTGAGTATCGAATTTTAAGTCGAACAGAATTTTGCTTTCGATGCTGTAGCGTAGTGTGAGAAAATTGTCGAAAATTTAAGTATTTTGCGTTTGTTTTTTTATTTTTTAGCGTCTAAACGCCAATTTTAAAACAATTTTTGTTAATTTCATACAGGTCTAAGGTCGTGAGTACTAAACAGCAACTCGAAAGACTGGTTTCATTGATGGAAGAAACTCCTCAACTTGCGAAAGGGATTTGTACAAAGCTTCAGGCGGCAAAAAAGTGGGAAGATATTGCGCTGGAGCTCAATTGTTTAGGATCACCAATTAGAGCGACAGCAAAGTGGATTAAGGTGAATTAAAGTAATTTTTATTTGTATAAGTAAATTTCAGCTTTGTGTTTTCAGGTGTGGGCTGACATGAAATGGAAGACCAAAAAGAAAATGTCACAAAATAAGGCTGAATACCGAGCAACAGGTGGAGGACCGAACAGGCTTCAATCGTATACCAATATTGAGGCTATAATTGGGTTACTTGAGCTTGATGCCTGTGTGAATCCACCGGGAGCGGAATCCGGCCTAGATATAAGTGGTGATAATCAGCGCCTAGATTCGCCTGAGCCGGCTCAGATCAAAACTAGCCACCGTTCGATTTGGAAACGAACAATGAAGACCGAAACTATGTAGTTGGCGAAAATACAACACGAAACCCTAGAAAAAAACGGTGCCACAAACCGGAGGGACTGAGGTTGTTGGAAGGCCAGACAAATGCCCAGAAGGCTTTTTATGAAGAGGTAATTTCGAACATAAAAGAGATTAAAAAAAAGTGCTAGGGAAACGGAAAAATATGCAAAAAGAAAGTACTACTTAAAAAAAGACTCACCTACAGAACTCTTACAAATGAAAAAAGAAAAATTAGAAATTTATAAAAGTGAAGTTATGAGAAAGGAGCAAGATCGGAAAGCAAAACTGCAACTAAAGGTTGCACTTTTAGAGATGAAGAAAAAATGTTGCCTAAACCATAACTTATAATTATATTTTTATCGAATGAATTCACGTGTTAATTTTTTAGTTTTATTAATCTTTAAGTAATATATGTAAGTGAATTAATGATATTTTTGCCTGTGATATGAATTGAGAAAGGCTGTAAAAACTTTTATGTAGATATTTTACAACCATGAATTTATGTGATGATTTTTTATTCAATTTATAATGTGCATATGTACCTTCATATCTTAAACCAACAATACTTATGAATTTAATACAAGAAACTGGAATACCTTTATTAATACTTTTTTAATTATTTAAAAGGTTCTTAAAATTTCATTTCTGATGTCTTCTGCTTCTGGGTTCTCAATTGATTCCATCTCAACGACTCCGGCATCATCGTCGTGAGGCTCACTTGAAAAATCTTCTCCGTCGGGTATTTCTACATTATAAAATAGGCAAATGCAAAGCTGCGCACACATTTATTATTTTTGTTGCTTTCTTTGGAGTGTAATGAAGAGCTCTCGCTTACAATAGACATCTGAATCTATTTCTAAACCTCCAACTGTTCGCTCTATAATATTTCTGGCTTTTGCATGTTGTTTGTTGTATGTTCTTTGAGGAGATCGTTCCTAAGAATTTCTGAACGGCGTCATCAAGTACGGTTTTAGAGCGTAACCAGCATCACTTAACGTGGATAAAAATAATTTAAAAAAAGGAAATAAATGTAGGTTTTGTATTTGATTACATACCCAGTAGCCAAGTATTACGAATATCATTATGATGTTGTTGTTCTAAGTCTGCTTTCAATGATGACATATTAAAAAACATGGAATCATGTGTCGCTCCCGGTTTTTTTTTGCATTTATGTATCTTATTTTCATTGTGTGATCACAAGCCTAAAAAAATACAAAAGTGTACACATCTACAATTAGAGATTCTTAGCATATATGTATGAAAATATATATAGGCTGACTTCCAAAACGTATCAATACTGTTATACTGCGGTATTCGAACTGTTTGTATATGCAGAGTTGCGCAACATTTTAAATAGTCAATATAGCAATGAACAATTTTTCTGAATTTTCCATTTCTAATACACCAATGCTAACCAATAACAAACAAAGCATCAACTTTGTTTCTGATGCGCTGATTGCTCTAGCGATGCGTTTCGATAACTTTGCGGCCGCGTTTTGGAACAGTATACATTGTCAATATTTTGTAGTTCGACGTTATGGAACCCTATACTTTGTACGTATGCAAAGCAATTGACGTTTTGGAAGTCAGCCATACTTACAACCTTAGCATTAATGCTGAAGAATCCTTTTCTGTTGTAATATAAATGCTGGAATTCCTTCTTGGGACCGAANTAATTTAAAAAAAGGAAATAAATGTAGGTTTTGTATTTGATTACATACCCAGTAGCCAAGTATTACGAATATCATTATGATGTTGTTGTTCTAAGTCTGCTTTCAATGATGACATATTAAAAAACATGGAATCATGTGTCGCTCCCGGTTTTTTTTTGCATTTATGTATCTTATTTTCATTGTGTGATCACAAGCCTAAAAAAATACAAAAGTGTACACATCTACAATTAGAGATTCTTAGCATATATGTATGAAAATATATATAGGCTGACTTCCAAAACGTATCAATACTGTTATACTGCGGTATTCGAACTGTTTGTATATGCAGAGTTGCGCAACATTTTAAATAGTCAATATAGCAATGAACAATTTTTCTGAATTTTCCATTTCTAATACACCAATGCTAACCAATAACAAACAAAGCATCAACTTTGTTTCTGATGCGCTGATTGCTCTAGCGATGCGTTTCGATAACTTTGCGGCCGCGTTTTGGAACAGTATACATTGTCAATATTTTGTAGTTCGACGTTATGGAACCCTATACTTTGTACGTATGCAAAGCAATTGACGTTTTGGAAGTCAGCCATACTTACAACCTTAGCATTAATGCTGAAGAATCCTTTTCTGTTGTAATATAAATGCTGGAATTCCTTCTTGGGACCGACAATTTTAATGTGCGTCCCATCAACACAGCCGATTATTCCTGGAATTCTGCTTTTGCTGTAAAAATGTGCTTTCGCTTGTTGCAGTTCAGTCCCTGTGTAGATGAATATTATCCATCTTTGGCAAATGAAATTTTCCTAAACATCAAGCACTTCTGATATCACCGCAGACACCGTGGGCTGCGCAAGCCTAAGCACATTTTCATTCCCAATGCTCAGTTGGTACGATCCCTGAGCACCAAATCGCAGAAATGTTGCTAGTTTTAAGATATTTGCAATAGATTTGGCTCGAACGCATTGCTGCAGCAGGTCTTCTGTAGCGGACAGCAGGTCCACAAACGCCTCTTTAGATAGTCGGAAGTTTTTTATAAATCTGTAGACAAATAAATATAAATATTATATAAATATGTGAAAATATATTCAAAAGGCTACACTTACGTGGTTAAATCCCTTTCCAAGGGATTGAAAGCGTCCCTTAAACGTTTTCTATTCCTGGCCAGTTCCACTAAACTCTCATCCTCTGAGGAATCGTCGAACCATAACTCCGTTGTACTCATCTGCACAAAGATTTTTTCAACTCGCTTTCTTTTTTACTTAGTTTTAATTAACGCAAATTTACATAAAAGCATACTATTTACTTTAGTTACGTTGTAATAAACACGCTTTCTTTTCTTTTAATTTACTTAATATGTAAACAAAGCATCTCAGCTGTCAAAAATATAGTAGAAAATCGAATGCAACACATAATAGGGGCCAATATTTATTTGAGTAGTGTTATTGAGCTTTGTACCACGAGTTGTTTTTTAGGAAAAATGGAAAAAAGAACAAAGCATAAGTGGTAGAAGTTATAGCAGCTATTTCGGAAATCACCACATCTCCTCGTCATCGATGTGCCAAGTCAGAAGCTCTAACCATTGAGCTATGCACACCCCGCAAGCTCTTGTTGCTAATCCATTTCCTTATTCAACCTACTACTATCAAGTGCAGCTGATTCGCCGTTATTTAAGCTTAACAGCGTGGTTGTTACTCATACATGAAATAGATGCATTGTATAGTTTTAGGCAGGCTCATCCCAAACTACTTTTTTGTCAATTTTTATTGTGGCGTATTAATATTTATTTCAGTAGTGTTATTGAGCTTTGTACACGACTTGTTGTTTTTTCCATTTTTCCTAACAAACGATCGTGGTACAAAGCTCAATAACACTAATTAAAAATTTTTTTTAAAATATGAAGCTTTGATATATGAGGCATTTCATGTCACCGCGGCCTCCTCTGTGCGCGACCTCTAAGGATTTGGATGAAAGTTGAAGAGATTGAAGGTCTAGGTGACATGAATATACGTGCAGCATATTTTTCCGATATGACGTAGGGTTGCCTATTTACACGGGACTTAAATTTTAAGAAAACGTCATACATACCCTTCTTTAAAGTGCTGTATCTTGGAAACCTTTTAAGGCAACTTAATGAAACAAAATGTATTTCTTGCGTCTCATTACGGGCTTTAATTGTACATTTTTTACATTAATGTGCAACGTATAAAAAAACAATAAATTAAGTAAACATTTTTCTTTTTGAATTTTTTTTTGATTATAGCATTTTAAAAATTTTTTATTTTTACATAAAAACATTGTCCATAATGTCAACTTTAAGTACCCAAATGGGCGTTATGGGCTACTTATGCGTTTGGACTGTAGATCGTCTAACGCTAGAGCAATATAATAAATAGGCATTGAAATTTTATGAATTTGTATTTTGATGAAAGAGGAAAGGTGTGTAAAAAACAAAAACAATATGAATAAATCATACTAACTTTACTAAAGGTCTCAAATCATGAAAATCCCTTGAAGGAAATGGCACAATTGAACTTTGTTGCAAGTTCACATTCGAAATGTGCTTACGACGTGATTGGAGGAAATTCTAAAAGACTAGCATCTAGAGCAAGTCTTCAACACCTAATGTTACAACAAATTCGTACACCCGAAGCCCTCTACCAATGGGGTGCTGTATGTTTCCAATGAGATGCCTGTAAAAAATAACTACAACTAACCTTTCAGTGGACTTTATTTCGACTATGACTAGTTACGTCCTACTTTAAGCTAGTTTAAAAGGTTAAATAACATCAAGTCAGGGAACTTCATATCCTTATTTAACGAATATTTAAATCAATAAATAATTTTTTTCTTTTTAGTACTTATTGTAATAAAATCGTGTTATTTGGTTTCTTTTAAACTATAATTTTATTACTCATTTGGTTTATTTTATTACACACCTCTCCTTTTTCTTCTTTTAATAAAATGAAACCGAAACATCAACAACATCAACATAAACAACACTCAATGCAAAAGAATATTAGACCTCCAATGATAGCTTCAAGGTTAGCCCTTTTATTAAAACAAGGAAGGGAAAAGTGTTTAAAAAAATAAACCTAATGAGTAATAAAACTATAGTTTGGAAAAAAATCAACAACACGCTTTTATTACAATAAGAACTAAAAAGAAAAAAAATTATTTATTGATTTAAAGATTCGTTAAATAAGGATACGAAGATCCCTAACTTGATGTTATTTAACCTTTTAAACTAGCTTAAAATATAATTAAAATAATTGGCACGTAGTAACATCAGGAGTCGAAGACTTGCTCTAGCTGGTAGTCTCTTAAAATTTCCTCCAATCACGTCGTAAGCAGATTTCCCATGTGAACTTGGAACAAAGTTCAATTGTGCCATTTCCTTGAAGGGATTTTCATGATTTCAGACCTTTAGTAAAGTTAATATGATTTATTCATATTGTTTTTGTCTTTTACACACCTTTCCTCTTTCAAAAATATACAATTTCATAAAATTGCAATATATATTTATCATATTGCTCTAGCGTTAGACGATCTGGAGTCCAAACGCATAAGTAGCCCATTACGCCCATTTGGGTACTTAAAGTTGACATTATACACAATGTTTTTATGTAAAAATAAAATTTTTTAAAAATGCTATAATCAAACAAAAAAATCAAGGAAGAATGTTTACTTAATTTATTGTTTTTTATACGTTGCACATTAATGTAAAAAATGTACAATTAAAGCCCGTAATGAGACGCAAGAAATACATTATGTTTCATTAAGTTGCGTTAAAAGGTTTCCAAGATACAGCACTTTAAAGAAGGTATGTATGACGTTTTCTTGAAATTTAAGTCCCGTGTAAATAGGCAACCCTACGTCATATCGGAAAAATATGCTGCACGTATCTTCATGTCACCTAGACCTTCAATCTCTTCAACTTTCATCCAAATCCTTAGACGTCGCGCACAGAGGTGGCCGCGGTGACATGAAATGCCTCATGTCATGTTATATTATAGAATAAACAATATTTTCATAAACAACCCAGGCTTACAAAAAAAAATGTTCTGCCTATTAAGCCTAACCTCTATATCCCTATGGTATTCGACGAGCTTAATGCGAACCCGAGGTGTGAAAAAACTTTATCTTCAAAGTTATCTAGAGGTCATGCCAAGGTCAACTTCAGAAGAATTATATTGAATTTTCGGGTTTTTCATCGAATTTTTCTCTATTTGACCTTCAAATGACCTCAAACCTGACGTGGTGGAGACGTACAGACCGCGGATTCGTATTCAGGGCTCCGAATACCATAGAGGTTTCGTTCAATGTGCAGACACTTTTTTTTTGTAAACCTATGTAATAAAAGAAAAAACTTGTTCGTGAAAATAATTGTAAATATTATATTAGGACAAGATGTACACTAACATTTAACCCATCTTATATATGCACAAATGCAAACAAATATCTGAACATTACTCCGTTGAAATGGATTACCTTTGTTAACATATGGGCTTTTAAAGGAAATCCTTTATTTCTCATTTGTCCCGTTAAATTTTTGTAAATCCGGAATTTTTGGGACAAATTATGCGTTTGTCACGTATGGCTGGGAAAAAATCTGGCAACACTAATATGTATATGTATTTAAGATGGACGGCAAAAAATGATATATTTTATTTTATTTTGGGCCTTTTTACTTGGATATTGTGGTACACTAAATTTTTAATTTTTAGTGGCAACCGTGCTCCGAGGCCCAAACATTGACTCGAACCACTATCTTGTTGCAGCCAAGATACGCACCCGTGCAGCGAAATATGTGCGCCCAAATATGCAAGGAAAGCTTAACGTCGAAAAGCTGCAATCGCAACAGACGGCCAATTTATTCGCCACTCGACTCTCACATCTGCTCTCTGAGAGCACTCTTCAACAATCCGACATATGCGAGCTGTGGAACCACATTTTATTCATTAAGTACCGCTGCCGAAGAAGTAGTCGGATTTCAGTGAGCCCGAAAGAACAACTGGTACGAGGAGGAGTGTCAAGAAGCTGCAGAGAAAAAAAGATGTCGCCTACAGGGCCACTCTGCGATCGGACGCAACGTGAACCATGTGGGACCGTAAAAGGGAGCTGAAGAGGAAATCGAGAAGTATTTGCCGCAATAAGAAGAGAGAGGCCGAAATACGTGAGTGCGAAGAGCTTGAAATGCTGCCGACAGGAAGAAAGCCCAAAATTTTACCAGAGAGTTCGCCGCCTTACGGAAAGTTTCAAGACTAGGACGTAGTCCTGTAAGCACAACAATGGCGACCTAGTTACGTACCTCAATTATGGAAGGAATACTTTTCCACCCTACTGAGTGGTAGCGGAATGTTGTGGAGAAGAAAAACCCGAGCCCCCGTCCATGATGACGGAGACGATGTTCCACCGCCTGACTATGACGAGGTACGAATAGCAATAACGCGGCTGAAAACCAACAAAGCTGCTGGAGCTGACAGCCTTCCAGCTGAGCTATTTAAGTACGGCGGCGAGGAGTTGATAAGGTGCATGCATCAACTCTTATGCAGAATATGGTCAGATGAACGCATGCCCGACGAGTGGAATTTAAGTGTGCTATGCCCACTCCACAAGAAAGGCGACCCCACCATTCGCGCCAACTACCGCGGGCTCAGCCTTCTAAGCATAGGTTACAAGGTCTTATCGAGCGTGGGAAAGACTGAAGCCCACCGTCAATGAACTGATTGGGCGTTATCCACCATAGACCAGTTGTTCACAATATGCCAAATCTTGGAAAAGACCCGCGAGAAAGGACCGACACTCACCACCTATTTGTCGACTTTAAAGTCGTTTTCGACAGCACTAAATGGAGTTGCCTATACGGCGCTATGTCTGAATTTAGAATCCCCTCAAAACTCATACGGCTATGTAAAATGACGCTGAGCAATACCACCAGCTCCTTCAGAATTGGGAAAGACCTCTCCTAGCCGTTCGCCACCAAACAGGGTTTCAGACAGGGCGACTCACTTTCATGTGACTTCTTTAATCTGATGTTGGAGAAGATAATCAGCCCTATTCTGCATTTCGATTACGTTCCCGCGTTCCGCTCCGCACGAATCGAACTTCGGCATTCTGCGTTACGATCGAATCGAAAGAGGAAGAGAGAAAAGATCTTTCGAAATCAGCTGTTTGCCTAGGAATTTGTGAAATCGAAACAAAACAAAAGAAATATTTGCCACCAAACTAAGCAGCTTATGAAGTTAAAGTTTGTAAATATTTTAAAATAACTTAATATATGCAACATCGTTGTAATTTAAAAATAAAATTTCGTTTGTGCTTTATTTAAGTGGAAACATAATTATAAAAATGAAATCCATAGCCGCGGCGTTATTGCTTGAAGAGGAGAACGAGTCCCAGATTGCTGATGCGGAAATTGAAAGGCGGAGATTTAGGGATATATTTGATCTTACTCAGATGAGTGAAGAGTCATAAATTCATCATGAACTGTATTACTCATCGCTCAAAGCCAGTGAAATTATAAACATTGTTTTAGCACTCCACAACATTTGCATTTACTACAGAGTGGAAGATTTGAACGCAAATAAATTCCATTTTGAAAGCCGTCAGGAGGAGGGGAAGAACAAAGCTTCATAGCAACTTCGAATTCGACAACATACGCACCTCTTTTTAAAAAGTTAGTAAAAACGAATGCAATAATAAAAGCATCTTTTTTTATGTAACTTCACATTTTATGTATGTATGTATGTATGTACATACTTCTATTAATTTTATATATAAAGAATAAATTGTATTCAGTGCATTTCACAGTCTTATTTATAGATAATGAAAACAAAAACGCCTGTGCTTTCTCTTTGAAAACCTCGGGCAATATCCCTTTTGGTTGCTAATATTTGAGCCAATTTTTCGTCTTGCCCGTATTACCGCTGCGAAAACATAAAAATCGAGAAAATTAATTTATGATGACTTACAATCATGCACAGTATATTTTACTTAATTTTTTTATTAAATTTTATTATTCAAACCCACGAATATAACAATTGAAACGTTCTCCGTCAAAAAATTTGCAACTTAGAAAATCGGAACTCCGATCGAAATGTATAATAGGTATAATCGTAAATTTCGAAGATTGATCGAAAGGAAACGGAAGGCAGAATACCAAAGTTGCCAAACGGAGAAAATTTCGATTTGAGTCGAAATGCAGAATAGGGCTGAATAAGAGCTGCAGAACTGAACCGTTCAGGAACAATTTACTACAAGAGCGTATAATTGCTGACTTATGCCGATTACATCGAAATCATTGGTAACAAAAACCGCGAAGTCTGTTCTGCCTTTTCAAAGTTGGATAAGGAAGCAAAGCGAATGGGTCTGGTGGTAAACGAGGACAAGACGAAGTATCTCCTGTCATCAAACAAACAGTCAGCACATTAGCGCCTTTACACCCACGCCACTGTTGACAGTTATAATTTCGAGAAAGAGGAAAATTTCCCTTACTTAGGAACCAGCATTAGCACCGATAATAATGTCAGCATGGAAATGCAATGCAGAATCACTCTTGCCAACAAGTGCTACTTTGCACTGAGTAGGCAATTCAGGAGTAAAGTCGACTTTCGGCGTACGAAAACCACACGATAAGTCACTCATCATGCCCGTGCTGGTATATGGCGCAGAAGCATGGACAATGACAACATCCGATGAGGCGGCTATTAGAGTATTCGAGAGAAATATTTGGCGGAAGATTTACGGGCCTTTACGCGTTGGCGACGGCGAGTACCGCAGACGATGGAATGATGAGCTGTATGAGCTTTACAACGACATGGATATAGTGCAGCGAATTAAAACACAGCGGCTCCGCTGGCTCGGCCATGTCGTTCGAATGGACCCCGACGCTCCAGCTCTGAAAGAATATTCATTTCGGAACCCGCTGGTGGTAGCAGAGAAAGAGGGAGGCCCCGCTGCGATGCAAAGACCAGGTGGAGGACTTGGCTTCACTTGCCATTTCCAATTGGCGTCAGTTGGCACAGAAGAGAAAACGACTGGCGTGCTTGGTTGAACTCGGCCAAATCGTTTAGGCGGTTACAGCGCAAAATAAGAAGAAGAATTAATGTTTTATTTGGAAAAATGTTAGAAGTGCAAAATACCGACCATTCCCACAAGTCAAGATATGGAGCAGAAAGGGTTTGGCATAGTTTTCCTGCACGAAAGCCAAATTATCTGGTTTGCTTCATTTATGCTATTAGTTTTAAGCATGGTACATTTGCGGAACTGATATCAATCTCAATTCAAGAATTTGCTCCATTTATAACAAAAATACCGGTTTTCAATAAAAGATTTACGGCTCTCTTCTGTATCAGTTACAAATTCTTGTCACAATTTTTTCTACGGAAAAATATATGAAAAAGTTCAAATTTGTCAGTAAAAAAAAGTTAAACACCGATACAGAATTGGGCTATTAATTTAAATATGAGAAGAGTTACACATGTGTGCTTACATATCGTCGACTGTAGCGGAATACCTCGTGTGCCTCAAATTCAATATGTAATCATCATGCAGACCCCCTTTCTGCCCCTTGTCATTAAAAGTAAGCAAACCAAAGACCGCCGCTTCCCACTGGTGGTTACATAATACCCCTGTAGGGAAACGAACTAGTGCGGAACTGGTTCGGTTCTAGTGCGTTTGGAACCATGACTAGTACGCGTTAATTCTCTTTTGCATGCTAGCGACTGGCGAATTTAACATTGCGATGTCCTAGGAAGTGCCAATTGTCCCCCGTTGCATCCCTTTGGCTCTAGTTCCGAACCAGTTCTAAATCCGACAGATAAGATCTAGTTCGTTTTGCATCCCTTTTTCTATAGCTCCGAACCAGTTCCAAATTCGACAGATGAGATCTAGTTCGTTCTGCATCCCCTTTTCTTTAGTTCCAAACCAGTTCCTAATTCGACAGATGAGATCTAGTTCGATCTGCATCCATTTTGTATATGTAGTTCCCAACCTGTTATAAATTCGTCAACTTAGATATATATTTCTAATCAGGCTTGTCGAAACATTTCCCTTTTATATTAAATACGATCGGTTGAAGGAAGGACAATACCATCACAAATGTTTAAACGCATTTGTTAAAAATTTATAAACCACATTAGTAGTAGTAGTAGTATTAAACTTAAGTAGTAAGTAAAAAACAAAAGTGCGTTCTGCTTAAAAGTAAAAATATTAGTTCACTTTGTCTTACTTGTATAAATTTAAGCATATTGATTTTTAAGTAAATTCGGTTCTTTTTAAGCTTATATGTATATGAAGTACTTCGAAAGTTTTTGTCGTACTTAACTTAAATAAGATATACAGTCAGTCAATAAAGTTTAGGTACAGTGAAGTTTTTACAATACCGGCAACTATTTTTTAAATATTTTTTCCCCCTAATTTTTTATAAAAACATGTTAATTCTACACCAAAAACCCCAAAAATCAGAGTTCCAAACCTTATGCAAAATTAAAGAAAAGTCTGCGAATTTCCATCCAAGTGTTGCAATTTACACTCTTTAGAAAAAAGTTAAGTACTCAGTTATTAGCCAATTCAATTTTAGTATAACAAAGTGCAAGTTTGAGGCAGCTAGGACTTACCATTGATATTTAGCAATTTTTTCTTGTTGTTTGGTAAGTCCTAGCTTCCTCATTCTTGCACTTCATTATACTAAAATT
This sequence comes from Rhagoletis zephyria, assembly GCF_001687245.7. Classification (NCBI taxonomy): domain Eukaryota; kingdom Metazoa; phylum Arthropoda; class Insecta; order Diptera; family Tephritidae; genus Rhagoletis; species Rhagoletis zephyria. Next base: position 76,873 of record NW_016157279.1, on the reverse strand, counting down.
GAATGTGCTAAACAACTTTTTCTAGAGAGCGTAAATAGAAAGTGAATTATTTTAATGAAATTTTGCAGAATTTTCTTAAATTTTGCACAACGTTTGGAACTCTGATTTTTGGGGATTTTGTTGTAGAATTGACCATATTTTTATAAATAAAATTTGAAAAATGGTGCGGGACTAGTTACTACAGACGTTTTCGTTTTTGGCGAAACAGAACTAGTACTGAACCAGAAATTTGGTTCACTAGTTCGTGTTTTCCCTACTTATATATAAGTACAGGGTGGCGCCGAATGAGCTATATGGTTTAAATGGTTTATAACTTTTTTATTTATGCGATTTTAAATATAATTTTTTGTTTAAATACAGTATATTATTGGGGAATTTTTTGCAATTAGCTTTGAAAAATGATATCCTGTAAGTGATGTCCATTTTCTGCTTCGCACATACGTGCTCGTTTTAGCATATTTTCCATAATTTTTCGCAGAATTCCGGGTGTAATGGCCATGATTTCATTTCAATGTTGGTTTGGAGTTGGAGAATGGTTCTTGGTTTGTTAACGTACACTCTTTCTTTCAAATATCCCCAAATAAAACTGTTAAAAAGAATTCAAACCATATAGCTCATTCGGCGCCACCCAGTATTATAACCAAAAATTTAGAGTTTTCTTTGGCCGAAATTACGATTTTTTCAAATAAAAGGTAAAATTACGATTTTTCAGCAAAAGCATTCGGCAACGCTGCTGGCAGGTCATTTCCAGGCGTGGATCCCGTTGGCATAGAGAAAAAAAACTGTTATAAAGAATTCAAACCATATAGCTCATTCGGCGCCACCCAGTACATATGTATGTACAAATGTAGGTAATAATGTAAGCGTCTTCCCAGGTTGGTTAAATGCGGGTATAGTTGCATACTGTGTACATCAAATATCCGGCCCACGATATCATTGCATTCACACTGAATGTGTACATACATGTATACTTACGTATGTACAGGAATATAAGGAAACCAGCAAAAATAAAAAGATTTCTTGTCAATGTGGCTTGTTAACATTTTATTTTTAATATTTTTATTGAGCTTTGTACCACGATTTTTTATTAGGAAAAATTGAAAAAGCAACAAAGTCTAAGCGGTAGAAGTTATAGCACTATTTCGGAGATCACCACATTTCTTATTTATTTAATTATGCATCGCGTAGTCAACTCGCGGTAAATTCCCCCGATTTGCAGGGAACTTCAGTTTAGGTGACATAGGGGAACGGACAGTTTTTTGCGGGAAATTGGATATGTTACGTTTACAACTTAAAGTAACCAAATTAGACGAATATGTTAACTTTTAACCATTTTTCGCTATTTGGAGCGACATTTTTTCGAATCGTAATATCTCCACAACGAGAGTTTTCCCAGATATAAGCTATATACCAAATAAAAGCTAAGGTTTTGGGCTAGACTTGAGGAAACTTAGAATAAAATCGACTGACCAGTTTTTGAGAAAATTCTCGAAATCAATATTTTCAGCAGCCCGATTTTTAGTTTTTAGGCGATAACGTTATGACATATTTAGATAGCTTGTTTTAAGACCCTTCTACTGATATCTACTGGAATGTGTAGTGCGGCCTCAGTGCTAGTTTAAAAAACTGCCTTTTTTCGAATTTCAGCCACCAGCCACGCCCACAAAGGCATACGAATCGAAACATCCTAGAACAAAACCATCCCAGTTTTTTTTGTACTTTAATTTCTGAAAGTTTGAAAAAAATTAAATGAAGGTACCCAGCAAAAAATCGGTAATCGCTTTTAGTGGTAACGTGTTCTAGAAGGCATAGCGTTGTAATGCCTTAGAATTATTTCGCTTCTTTTAGGCATTGCCGGTAATGCAAAGTAGAATGTCCTACAATATTTTATTTATTTCGCTTCTTTGTTTCATATCGGGGAATGCAAAGTAGAATGTCCTATAATAATTATTTTTTAATTCGCTTCTTTGCTTCATTTCCGGGAATGCAATGTAGAATGTCCTACAATATTATATTTGTTTCGCTTCTTTGCTTCATTTCAGGGAATGCAAAGTAGAATGTCCTACAATATTTTATTTATTTCGCTTCTTTGTTTTATTTCGGGGAATGCAAAGTGGAATGTCCTATAATATTTATTTTTTAATTCGCTTCTTTGCTTCATTTCCGGGAATGCAAAGTAGAATGTCCTACAATATTATATTTGTTTCGCTTCTTTGCTTCATTTCAGGGAATGCAAAGTAGAATGTCCTACAATATTTTTTTTTATTTCCCTTCTTTGCTTCATTTCGGAGAAGGCAAATTAGAATGCTGCATCGTAGTGAGCTGAAAAATAGAATAAATATCCAAAAATTCTTTTTCTACCGTTACTTTCTGTGGAAATTTGTCTCGCATAAAAATCATGTTTTGCTTTGTTCAATTTGCAGCGAAGTTGAAGTCAGTCAATGAAGTGAAGTACAAGAGTGAGAAAGTACGATTTTAAGCTTTATTAAATATGCATGTATGTACATACCGATTTTTAAGAAAATACAACTGAGCTGATTTATAAAAATTTTAATTAATTTTAATCTTTTAAGACATTTTCTGATTTCAATTTAATATAACTAAGTATGCACTTATCTAGGCATTCTACATTAGTTTCTCTGTAAGGCATTCTTTGTTCGCTTCTCTGGATTCTGTTTATCCATGCGTTCCCCCTTCGTTTTAAGGTAATGCTGCGGGTAAGGGCTTACCGCCAATGACATGCCCATGTTAAAATAAGGCCTTCTTGAAGCGAAAGGGTAAGCAATTCCCATCGCCTAGCTCGTTTCCACTTTCGTTTCTGTGGTAATCGTGTTTTTTGCTGGGTACGTACAGACGCCACATACATACCAAAGCATCTCGTAGTGGAGACACGAACCAAAACACATTTAGCTCTATATCTTTCCAACTACTAGGCGGAACTCAATATATAAGGTATCGTTTGAAAGGTATTGGCCTATAGAATAACACTAAATATGTCGGGTGTACCCTCATACCCCCTTAAACCGGCAAAAGCAAAAAAACGTTTTTTGCTTCGCAACACTTTAGCCAAATTTTTAAGAATTCGGATAATCGTTTAGGAAACCTGAATACATTTTCTGGACACACTCTACAAGACCTCAACGATACCTCAAACATGTCGATTGGACGTCTGGATAAAAACTTCCAAATCTCGAGTATATATAAGCGAGTCATTTCAGCATGCTACTGTGGCTGCTTTCTTCACTCGCGCGCACTGCCGTGCGCTGTGATAAAATAATAGCCGTTTTGGCTGTTTGGACTTAACTCCAAAACTACGAGATAGATTTCAGCCAAATTTTTAGAGGTTATACCTTGCATATATGGTCCTTTTATAGGCTCATATAAAACACGCTGGTGGCGCTGGAGTAGAGTTACTATAGAAGTCGTATTTATGAACAGATTTCGTTGAAATTCAAAACGTAAGCTACCTGCATGATGAAAAAGCATTTGCGAAAAACGGACCCGCTATGTGGTGCTTGAGTCGAGTTATTTATAAAAGCAGTATTTATGAATCGATTTTGTTAATGCAAATTCGAAACGTTTATTACTTTCATGAGGTTTTTTTCCAAACATATATACATATACATATATGTACATACATAAAATGATAGCCGTTTTCGCTAGATAGAGCTCAGTCAAATTGTCGGAAGTTATGCCTTGCATATGTATATGGTCCTTTTATAGTCTCATAGAAAACACGCTGGTGGCGCTGGAGTAGAGTTACTTATAAAAGTCGTATTTATTAACCGATTTCGTTCAAATTCGCAACGTGAGTTATTTACAAAACCCGTAATAATAATATAATAATAGATTGGCGCTTACACATATGTTAGTGTTTGGCCGAGCTTCTCCTCCGACTTGTGGCGTGCGCCTTGATGTTGTCACACAAAGCGGAGGGACCTACAGTTTTACGCCAACTCCGAACGGCGATTGTATTTTAGTGAGAAGCTGTTTTTCATGGCAGAAATACACTCGGAGGTTTGCCATTGCCTGCCGAGGGACGACCGCTGTTAAGAAAAAAACCTTTTTCTATATTTTTTGGGATGTTGCTTTGACCACGGTTTGAACCCAGGTACTGATGAGTGAAAGCGCGCACTGCTTACCACTACACCACAGCGGCCCGTATTTTTATAAAATCTGATTGAAATTCATAACGCGTATTCATTTCATGACAAGCAATGGTTTTGCAGAAAAAGGACGAATTTACTTTTCAGATGGCTAAATCAAGGGTGCGTTTAGGTATGCATATAAAGACCGCAACATTGTGTAAGCGCACCTTTGTCTGACCTGTCATACACCTAAATGCGATCTTACATCTACCCCCGATTGACGAAATTGTTCAGGGCGGCCGTTGTGGAAAAAATGAGATTTGGTAACTCTGAACTCCAGGCATCGAGATTTATGCATAAAAATCGTTAAATCGTTATTAAAACAACATATTTGTAAAATAATAGCTAAAGAAAATACCGCCTATCAAGGCAATGCCCTCAAAGAATAAACTGTTTTTTCGCTCATCGACGATATGTTTGGTTGACTGTGCATCTCAGAAACGAAATTATTTTTTTAAAGCGTTAGATTAAGAAAACCCCTCCAGATAATCGCCAGATTATGGAACAGCATGACCAGGGCATCGAGATGAACCTTCTGTATGAACATCTGACGCGCTCGAGTAAATCCAAATGACGGGTTTTTTTGCATCTTCAACAAGACGCCACGAACTTGCGTCACATCTAAATCGTCAGATTATTGAATGGGAGGTTCATTCGGGCCCATTTAATATCCCTTGTGAATATCTGAAGCGCTCGAGTAAATTTTTTTGTCACCCAATTTTGGCCCTTTCGGTCGCCCACCCCCGCAATGCAAACCGGCAGATTAGCATATCTCCGTCATCAGAAACACGTTTGATTTATTCACTATCAATATCTGATGCGCTCGAGTAAATCCATGTAACTGTTTTTTTTTACAATTTTGGAAGCCTGTACATCCTCCACCCAGCGCTGGAAGGAAAACATCACATGGACTTTTTTTCTTTCTACTATTACACATATGTAAGTGTTTCGCTGAGCTACTCCTCCGATTGCGGCATGCGCCTTGATGCTTTCGCACAAAGGGGAGGGACCTACAGTTTTACGCCGACTCCTGCCGGGGGCGACTACTATTAGAAATGAGTTTTTATTTTTTTCTGTTGACCGGAACTGGGCTCGAACCCTCGCCCTGCGGAGGTAGTGCTATGCACTTCTAACCACTACACCACAGCGATCGCTTAAAGCATAAACGGACGGCAGCGTTGATCCGGATCAACTCGGGAATTAACTGCAGTCTGCCGTCTGTTTAAGCTTTTAGTTAATTTTAATCATTAATCGCGATTAACTATTTATTTGATTTTTTTTTGATAATTCATCAAATGAACATTTTGCCAATAATGCTCGTATAAGATAGTCCCAAATTTTCATAAAAGCGAAAAGTGATTTTCTTCAAAACTTATGAATGACGTCTTGACTGAACTTACTAATTCGGAATTACTACTGTTACTTAACTGGGTAAACAGAATGTAGTACCACAGCCACAAGCTATTTTGCTAGCTACATACATCAGCTACATCAGAAATAATACACCATAACCACAGCTACATATTGTAGGCAGTTTAGAGTATTTAGAATATTTTACCTTTTGACAGCTCTTGTTACATACCACAGCCTCACCATTCTGGTTAGGCAGTAAAGAGTAGGCTATTTATAAAGTCTAGGTAATGAAATAAACATTTTTCTATTATAAGTTCCATAAATATTAGGAGACTTTTAGTGTTTAATTTATTTTTTGCACATAAACGTGTATCTTGAACTTCTTTTTCCAAAAAGTGAGGATGTCAAAATTTTAATAGATATCGGATAAACGGTAATTTTCAAAAAGATCTCTTAATAGATTCTTCATGAAAATTATTCCAAACGAAAACTTCAAATGGATAGAAAATCTTAACAAAATTCAACTAATTTATATTAGAGGTTTTGTAGTTTATCTCATTGTAATCATATTTCCATGATACAAAAAGCAACCCGACAATTAAGCAGATTGCGACCTTTCATGCTACCATACCAAGGCGAATTTATTTATACAAAGTGGTGTTGTTTCATCAGCTGTGAGTAGCGTTTGGTTGTGAAAATTTTGTATTTCGCTAGTGAGTGAGTGAAAACGTGAGAGTGTTTGTATTTTCTGTCGCCCCTTTCGGGGAAGAATAGCTGAAATTTGACAATGGTCCGCTAAAAGCAAAAACAAAATACAAGTAATTGTTGTATTTGTTGAATCGATACCACCTTATATGTATTCGCCTTGTACCTTACGCAGTATTTAAAATCCTTCAAATTGTTCTATTAATTTTTTGTTTGTTTAAAAACATTTTCTTCTTATAATCGAAATTTGACCAAGCAAAATGTTTTTTTGTTTTTGAAAGAAATGAGGCTAATGCTCAATAAGTTGATAATTGTTGTTTTCATTTGCATACTAACAATAAATCGTAAATTTTGTAACTGTAGTTGGTTTTCCACTTTTTCCATGTATTAACCCAACTACAATCACCCGCAGCTATTCCGCTGCTATTTACACTTGATCATGTGCTTTTTGCTTTTGACATGATCAAGTGTTAATAGCAGCGAAATAGCTGCGCTTGGTTGTAGTTGGCTTACCACATGAAAAAAGTGGAAAAACAACAACAGTTTACGTGGCGAACTACTGGCTGGGTAGACTACTGGCTTAGGCGGCTGGGGACGTTGGATCGAGTCACAGTTGAAGTCTGATGAGGAGATGTGGTGATCTCCGAAATAGCAGATATTCCAAAATGCAAATTTCAAAAATTTGCATTAAAAACGGCCTCAAGCTCAATAAAATTGTTGAATATAATTGCTACTAGCAGACCCGGCGTACTTCGTCCCGCTCAAATATCTGTTTTTTTTATTGAAACTTTTTGGTCCAACATTTTCACCAACAATTCACGTTTACGATTTTCATTGGCACATTCATCTGTTAAGATTATGGTTTGGTGGTCATTTGATGCTTTAAATAACCTAACGAAAATCTTATGTCCGTGAAGAAGTTTTTGAAAATCTCCAATTGTGCAGCATTTCATAGCATGCTTAATCGCAAAATGAAATAAAATTGAAGAATTTTTTCCTCTTCACTCCCTGACGGCAAAAATAATCAGATTCTATAGTGAATATGTCCTAGAAGCTTTATAGTATAGTTGGTGGCAATTTCGAAATGGGTGCGTATCATTGTTCTACAGAAATGCAATACGTATTTCAGACGAAATACCTTAAAAGCTTAAACGCATAATAATATTGGAAAATCACATCCATTGGGCCAATCGTAAAACAGGAGAGTTCGATATACTCAATGGTGCAACAGGTCGATTTAATCTGACATTCACGGCACCTTTTCTCACTTGGCGATTTTTAGTAATAACTCAACTCCAGCGCCACCTAGCAGCACTTTTTTGCAATAGTATTGCTTTTACCGTTGCTAATACATATTTTAAATATTAGCCAAATCGAATCATAAATAAATTTTTTAGTAGTAATTCAACTACATCGCCAACTGGCGGGTTAAACTGTGAAACTAAACCACTCAAACACACATAAAAAATTTCGTTAAAATCTGGACACTCATTTAGGAGGATTTCACTCACAAACACACCTACAGAAGAATTATAAATACATTAAAAGATAGCTAAACGTCGGTACCTTTGTAAGCGTCAGGCCCCTTTTCAAATAGCCCTATTTTTCTCCATGAGTATGGGCTTGATTTCATATACATACATATTTCCATACGAAGTCCCCGTACTCTACCATGAACATTTCCAGAGATATGCAGTAGGAAAAATTCGGTTTGTATGGGAGGTGCCACGCCTCCTTTTCAAATAACCCCAATTTTTCTCTATGAGATCTCCGTACCAAGTTCTAACATCCTACCATGAACTCTTCCAGAGATATACAGTATGAAAAGTTCGGTTTGTACTGGAGGTGCCACGCCCCCTTTTCCAATAGCTCCATTTTCCTCCACGAATATGCGATTGATTTCATATACCGGAATAAAAAGTTCCACTATTCTACCATGAACACTTTCAGAGATATGCAATATGAAAAATTCAGGTTTGTATAAGAGGTGACACGCCCCTTAACCAATAACTCTAATTTTCCCCCAAAAGAATGCGATTGATTTCGTATATCTCCATACCAAGTTCCAGAACTCTACCATGAACACTTCTAGAGATATGCATTATGAAAAATTTGGTTTGTGTAGGAGGTTCCACGCCCCCTTTCCAATAGCCCCAAATTTTCTCCAAGAGTATGTGATTGATTTCGTATAGCTGCATACTAAGTTACAGAACTCTACCATGTACACTTCCAGTGATATGTAGTAAGAAAAATTCGGTTTGTATGGGAGGTGTTACGCCCCCTTTATACAGGGTGTCCCAGAAGTAACGTGCCAAACTTTAGGGCAAGGTAGGTGGGGGGGTGAGCTCACTGATAAACAAAAAATTTTCAGGTAAAAGTGTCACCGTTTTTGAAATATTTACATTTTTTCGAATTTAAAAAAAAT
>NW_016157279.1:45533-65299 GCF_001687245.7 Rhagoletis zephyria | reverse complement strand
AATAGATGGTGTGTGTCGATCCTATTCTCGCGGGTCTTTTCCAAGATTTGGCGTATTGTGAATACCTGATCTATGGTGGATTTTCCAGGCCTAAAGCCACACTGATAAGGTCCAATCAGCTCGTTGACGGTGGGCTTCAGTCTTTCGCACAATACGCTCGATAAGACCTTGTAACCTATGCTTAGAAGGCTAATTCCGCGGTAGTTGGCGCGTATGGCGGGGTCGCCTTTCTTGTGGATTGGGCAGAGCACACTTAAATTCCAGTCGTCGGGCATGCGTTCATGTGTAATCGTTATTCGTACCTCGTCATAGTCAGGCGGTGGGACAGCTACTCCATCATCATCAACTGGGGACTCGGGTTCGTCTTCTTCACTACTTTCAGCGCTGCTGGCATTCAGTAGGTTGTAGAAGTGTTCCCTCCACAATTTAAGTATATAGTCTATTCCAATAGCAGTCCGGTTTACAGGATTTAGTCAGAAGTTACAGAAAGTCCTTCCTATGGACATAAAACCTGTAAGTGGGAACACTTTTGAGAGAGTAACTGAGCAACTGTTCCTAGTCAGAAGTTACAGGATTTAGTCCGGAGTTTTTTTTTCCTGTAAGTTCATGAAACAAGTCAAGCGATCAGCTGATTTGCATGGGCAAACAAAAACCGAAAGCGGTGAAAGCAAAGAACCTTATATTTAAAAAAAATTTAAGTAAACAAAGAAATGATTGAATATGTATAGATTTTAATAATTATTTAGTGATATTTCAGCCAAATCAGCGTTGCACCAATGACATGTAAACAAACCGACTGACTTTTTGACAGGAAATAGTGCTTTTTGCGTTCCCGTGCACTTCTGCATCTGTTCTCCTTTTACTCTCACTTGAGAGAGTAAAATTGTAGTTTGACAGTTCCACAGGTTTTAGTCCGAAGTTCAAAGGAACAGACTAATATTCTGGATATCGGTCACTAGGTCGCCGNAGGAGTTCGCCCCGGTCTTGAAACCTTCCGTAAGTCGCCTAACCCTCTGGTAGAATTTTCGGGCGTTCTTCCTGTCGGCCAGCATCTCAAGCTCTTCGCACTCACGTATTTCGGCCTCTCTCTTCTTATTGCGGCAAATACGTCTCGCTTCCTTCTTCAGTTCCCTATAACGGTCCCACATGGCTCGCGTTGCGCCCGATCGCAGCGTGGCCCTGTAGGCGGCATCTTTTTTCTCTGCGGCTTCTTGACATTGCTCATCGTACCAGTTGTTCTTTCGGACTCGCTGAAATCCAACTACTTCTTCGGCGGCAGTACTTAATGATCGGCAAATGTGGTTCCACTGCTCGCGTACGTCGGATTGTTGAAGAGTGCTCTCAGAGAGCAGGTGTGTGAGTCGAGTGGCGAATAAATTGGCCGTCTGTTGTGATTGCAGCTTTTCGACGTTAAGCTTTCCTTGCATTGTTGGGCGCACATTTTTTGCTGCACAGAGGCGGGTGCGTATCTTGGCTACAACAAGATAGTGGTCCGAGTCGATGTTTGGCCCTCGGAGTGTACGTACGTCCAAAACGCTTGAAGCATGCCTTCCGTCTATCACAACATGATCGATTTGGTTTCTCGTTTTTCGATCTGGAGACAGCCATGTAGCTTGGTGGATGTTCTTATGCTGGAACCTAGTACTACATATTACCATATTTCGGGCCCCGGCGAAGTCGATCAGCCTCAGTCCGTTATCGGACGTTTCGTCGTGGAGGCTGAATTTTCCGACAGTGGCGCCAAAGATCCCTTCCTTGCCCACCTTGGCATTAAAATCGCCAAGCACGATTTTGACATCGTGTCGGGGGCAGCGCTCATATGTACGTTTCAAGCGCTCATAGAAGAGATCCTTGGACGCCTCATCCTTCTCTTCCGTCGGGGCATGGGCGCAGATGAGCGAGATGTTGAAGAATCTAGCTTTGATGCGGATTGTGGCTAGACGTTCGTCCACCGGGGTGAACGCCAGTACTCGGCGACGGAGTCTCTCTCCTACCACGAATCCAACACCGAATTTGCGCTCCTTTACGTGGCAACTGTAGTAGACGTCGCAAGGCTTCACGCTTACTTTACCTTGCCCCGTCCATCGCATTTCTTGGATGGCGGTGATGTCAGCCTTTGTCTTCCCGAGGACATCAACCAGCCGGGCAGAGGCACCTTCCCCATTAAGGGTCCGGATATTCCAGGTGCATACCCTTAAATCATAGCCCTTTATACGTTTGCCGTGGTCGTCATCAGAAAAAGGGGGTCTCATCCGAGGCTGTTTTTTCTTTTTCATTGGGCGGGGTTTTAACGTGGCGGGACCCAAACCCAGCGCAAGCGAAGATTTACGCCTTCTCACCCAGATGATACGTGGATATAAATATCCGGACATTGTGAGCTGCGATTTGAACCGTACGCACAAGAGTCGCTTCTGGCCACTGCCAGGTGAATGGCAGTCAAAAGTTTTCCACTTCTGCGCACGGAACCATCCTCCTATTACTACTATTAACTATTAACTTAAATTATTTTTCATTTCCGCTTCACCGGTCAAGAACCTAATTCTATTTTCAACATAAATGCTACCCGATGCAATAAACACTCTTTTTGAGTTCACTGAGGAAGGTGGTTCGCAGAGATAATTCATTGGCAAAGTAAACAAATTTGGAAATTCTTTGCGACTATTACCAACTTTCAATACGCTCATTGGCTCGAAATTTTTTTCAAATCGGTTTTTAATCGATTAGAAAACACGTATAAACTCATGATTCATTTCACAAGAAGTGAAAATATGCTAATTTTCTTCATACAGCCCGTTTTAAATTTGAATTATTATTAAATAAATTTGAAATATTGCTCCCTAACATTTCGGTCAACCGCGCAAATTAATTATTAAAGAAATATTGAATAAAAACAGCAAATTTTGTTTAGTTTTAAATACGGTTTCAGAGAGTGCGGTATAAAGACAAAGGCATAAACGCTTGAAAGAAATATGTGTTGAGGCAAATCGGCTTTTTGTGAATGCGGTTCTTGCGTAGGTATAAACAAGGTATATAATAACACTATACGACAAAATCAACTTTTTTTCTGGGTATTGGACCAAACCAATTTTTTTTTTAAGAGATTGAGTCTTACTTAAAAAAAAGTAATTTCTCCGTTTTTCGAAGTTAGCCTCCAAAATTGAGATATGGGCCTTCGAAGTTCGAAATAGGACCTTTGGTAAAAAATTATTTTTAATTAATATATGTAAATAACTAAAAAAAACTAAAAATATAGACGTAGTGCGCTCCTATTTGAATGGTATATAACGTTTTTTGTGAAAACTTATATTACAGATGATATGCGGCGTCAAAGGTCGGATCTTCGAAAAATTAAAAACCTTATATGTAACTCGAAAAATTTTGAACTGATTTTTAAAAAATTGATATCGTTGTAAACGCAATTAAACCTTCTTTCTTCTGATATGCGTATTTGTATACTTCGTATATAAAAATTTAAGAAAAAAACACTGAAAAAGGAAAAAACTTTTTTTTATAAAAAAAAAATTAAAAAAATTACTAACCGATTTTTTAAAATTTGGTATTGTTGTAAAGGCGATTAAACTCCCTTTCTTCTGATATGCATATTTGTATACTTCGTATATAAAAATTTGAGAAAAAACAGTTAAAAGTAAAAAATACCAATTTTTTTCTTATAAAAAAATATTTTAAACCTAAAAATTACTAATTAGCATTAGCGCACACAAGGGGTGGGTTTTGGGGTTCAAACCCCCCCTAAAGCTAATAACCTCAAATACAAACTGTATCTTAAAGCTAAGTATCCAGCTCTCAAGGAAATTATAAGAAATATTTATTATAATTTCTGTTGCTTGAAAAAGCGCTTTGCTTTTGCTGTAAATTTTCATGAGGAAATTAATATACGAGCATTTTTTTCTTGAGAGCTGCAAACTGATTTAAGAAATTTTGGTAGAAGAAAATTTCTTTTCCATTTCTCGTCCGTCGTTTTATATGAATTTTTCGTTTTTCTTCAGTTCAGTTAATTTTTTCGGTATTCGAAATATTAAAAAAATTAGAAATCGTGAAAAATCACCATCTCTATCGAAAGCCAGAAACCAGAAATCGAAAAAAGGAACATAAAAGTGCAAAAATTCATGGAATCAATAAATTTATTTTTACTGAGTCTTATTTAAAATTTTTTCTTAGGTACTTTTTAAAGTTGAGCGCATCTTGAGTTTATAGCACTTTTTATTAAACAAGTAGGTTTTAAGGAAAGAGCACAACGGACTTCAATTCTTATATTCAAATTTAGGGGTACCGTTAATTTCTTCATGATCCAATCATCGGATCTCTAAACCAAATTACGGGACGAACCTTGAGGTACCATCTTTCTACAAAAAAATGATTATTGAATTCGGTTCACGTGGTCCAAAGTTACGTATTCCGGCGAATTGATAACCTCCCCTTTTTATAAAGTCGGTTAGAAGTGTTTGAGTTCTGTTAATCTTATGTAAATAAAGTGCAGTTTATGAATTTTAAAACGTTTATTTATTTATTACATACTGTACATAAAACTTGCATAAATATATTTTAAAGAGCGTATTATCTGAAGAAAATTTTCAGTATTTTCCGGTGATATATCTTCAGAAATATAAAACCCCCCTAAAATATATTCCTGGGTGCGCAACTGCTAATTAGTAATACAATTGAATACCTTATTTAAACAAAACAGTAAATTTGCTTTAATTTTGTATAGAACTTGTTATGTAAAAGGTCAAAACACTTGGGTGCATATTCATAGTCATATTTAGTACTCAACTAAGTCGAAAATATTCTAAGTCACAACTAAGGCTATTCATAGTCGCCTTAGTTTCGACTTTTCTGGCCAGTACCAGCTTAAAATTTAGTTTTGGCTGCAGCTGCAACTAAGTCGTAACTAGAAAGAAGTATTTTATAAAATTAAGAGAAAACATACGAAATATGTAAAAATTAAGTTAGTAGAGGGTGATTTTGATAATATTGAATAATCTCCAATTAAAATTTACAAATATCGATCCATTTTAATCGGAAGATGAAATTAAATGCGTATTACAATGCGAATAAAGCTACATCACAATTTTATAACTACCAAAAAGTGTTTATTTTTGAACCAGAATCTGTTCAAGTATACGCACAAGATGTTCAAGATTTGATTTTGAACATGAGTTGTTTAAAATATACACATGAAATGTTTAAAATTACAAACATTTTTAAAGTAAAAATATATTTTTTACAAATAATAAATACTAAGTGCCAGGGGCGCACGCAAGAATATATTTTTGGGGAGAAAGGGTTTATACTTCTATATACATATATATCATCAGCAAATACTGAAAATTCGCTCTTTAAAATACATTTATGAAAGTTTTATTTACAGTATGGAATAAATAAATAAACTTTTTAAAGTATCAATTGCATTTTATTTACATACAATTTACAAAGAACTCAGACATTTTTAACCGGCTTAAAAAAGGGGAGGTTATCAATTCTTCNCTTTTTAAAGTATCATCAATTGCATTTTATTTACATACAATTTACAAAGAACTCAGACATTTTTAACCGGCTTCAAAAAAGGGGAGGTTATCAATTCTTCGGAGTATTTTTACTTCTTTTATTTATTCCACCGCATAACTTTGCACCGCGTGAACCGATTCCAATAATTTTTTTTTTTACCGGAAAGATGGTACCTTAAGGGTCGTCTCGTAATTTGGTTTAGATCCGATCATTAAATCATGAAAAAATTAACGGTTAAAGATGCACTCAACTTTCAAAAGTAATACAAAATTTTACAAAAGAATTTTAATATAAATAAATTAAATATATTCACGAAATTTTTACACTTTTTTATTAATTTTCGTCGATTTCTGGTTTCTCATTTTTTAATAATTCGAATAACGAAAATTTAACTGAACTTGTATTTTTATCATGTAGCTCATTTTGGTGGAACGAATTCGAAGTTAGCAAATTAAATCTTCGAATGCTTATTAAGTACATATCAGTGGTAAACTTTTTTAGGCTGTAAAGTGTAAAAAGAAACAGTAAGTGAGTATGCATTGCATATTTTTAGGACAATGTTTTCATTCGCAGTTAAATTTTAAAGAGCTCTCAAACAAAAAAAGAAAAATTCTTACAAAATGACGCACAAGAAATGGAAAAGAAAATTTTTTCTTTCAAAATTTCTTATATCATAATAAATTTAGCCCCAAAACCCACCCCTTGTGTGCGCTACGTGACACACTAGGAGAGGAAACTGGTTACCTCTCTTTATATGCGTAAATTTAAACGAAAATTTTGTAGAGGAAATTTTAAACATTTTATGTGTAAACTGTGAAAATGTGAACAATAAATGTTTAAAACTCAAAAAACAAATTTGAAATTTGTTCTACGCCACACATATGATAAGTAAAAGTAAGCAAGCAGTGTTTAAATTTGCATTCATTAAGAGAGGAAACTGGTTACCTATCTTAATATGCGCTAATTTAAACAAAAATTGTTTAGAGTGTAGATAGATTCTCAAATAATAAGTCAGTTTCACACTAGTTCTTTTAAAGTAAATTTGTGCATAACATTTAGATATCTACTATTTGTAAGTTTCACAGCATGCTTTCGATAAACATCGACTTCACATCACTGCGGTTGTTCTGGCTATTTCACACAATTAACAAGAAAATGATACCTTATTCTTTTGCATAATCATGCAATGAAAATAAAAATAACATAAACGGATGATCAAACTTGACATTATTTAATAAAAATGTAATTTTTCCAAAATATCGTAAAGAAAAATCGATACATTTTCACACTCGTTTTGCTATATCGTAAACTAAGTCGAAACTAAGTCGAAACTACTTAGTAGAAGTCTGAAATGCGACTATGAATATAGGTTAATTTTAAGTTGGTACTTGGTTTCGACTTAGTTGCTGGACTATGAATACGCGCCATGGTGTTTTTATAATTTTCAATTCTTATCAGTATTTATGTGCACTGTGCTTACCTAAAAATCATGATCATCATATATAAATATAAATAAATGTCAAATAAATATCAAATCAATCGCGTCTCATGTTTAAAAAAATATAGTAATAGTTCTCTTGGATTAAAAAATGGCCGCTCAAGACTGTGCAGCAAAACTGCAATTGAACTTTTGTTTTGTTTGTGGAATATAACTCCAATTGTTGAATCTCTCTATAAGCAATATTTTGACCAACCCATTATAAAAGCTGAGTCTTGGGTTCTCAGCAAGATATGTAGGACCTGTTACAACCATTTACAAAAATGGCGGAAAAAAGAAATTGATCAATTGATGTTTGGTGTTCCTGCAATTTGGTATAAGCCAGGTAATTACATACTGACAGCAGTGTTTATATGAGTAGACTTCATCAAGATTTTTACGTTTATATTAGATGTACATAACCTTGATACATAACATGTATGTTTAAACTATCATGCTGGCGACAACCGAATAACACGTCGCAAAAGAGAGTGCGTTGAAATTTGTATGTGCGGTTACCAAGACCACATAGCAACAATATCCCAGCACCGGAACGAAGAAGCCCTCATCAGTCAACTGTGTATGGAAGATGCGTAAATATACCCGACGAATGCGATGAAACATATGTTCCTTATGAAGCTACTGCATTTGTAAGGCTTATTACACAAGGACAGTTAGATGAATTCGTGAGAAAACTAGCGCTATCAAAAACGCAAGCAGAAGAGTTGGCCAAATTTTTGAAGAGTGGAAACCACTTGGCACAAGATGTTAGAACGTCGGGCTATAGTAAAAGGCAAAAATCTATAAAACAATTTTTTACGGTAAATGACTCTTATATTTTCACCTATTGTCATGATATCACCGGTTTAATGAACGAGATCAATATAACTCACGATCCGCCCGATTGGCGCCTCTTCATAGACTTAAATAAAGCCAGTTTAAAAGCAGTCTTGTTATATAAAGACAAAAGCAAAGTACCCGTCCCATTAGCGTACAATACAGATAAGGTTGAAACGTACAATAACTTGAAAGCCCTTCTAAATTATATCCAACATATGCAATTCCAGTGGAGAATATGTGCAGACATGTGTAGTAGCTACTGTCATGGGATTGCCACCATCTGGATGGCCAAGGAATATGTGCTTTATTTGTTTACGGGACACGAGGTATGCCGAGGGCCAATACAACAAAAAAGATTGGCCACTGCGAGACGAATATACTGTTGGAAATATAAACATTATCAATAGTCCGCTAGTGAGTCGCGAAAAAATATTAATTCCGCCACTACATGTGAAACNTGGGATTGCCACCATCTGGATGGCCAAGGAATATGTGCTTTATTTGTTTACGGGACACGAGGTATGCCGAGGGCCAATACAACAAAAAAGATTGGCCACTGCGAGACGAATATACTGTTGGAAATATAAACATTATCAATAGTCCGCTAGTGAGTCGCGAAAAAATATTAATTCCGCCACTACATGTGAAACTGGGACTAGTAACTAATTTCGTCAAGTCATTTATTAAGCGTAATGATGCCGCAAAAACATGTCTCAGGAATATGTTTCCTAAACTATCATATGCTAAAATTGAAGCTGGTTAGTATGTAAATTGTATTTGGATTATATACCCTACAAGACGTGATTGACAGAAACTCCAACACATTCACAACGAAAACTAACACATATAAAAAATTGTATATCAGTTTGGCCCCGTAGCGAATGACTGTCATTTGATCGACCAAATGAGTGGCATTGCTGATAGAAGTAACGGTAGTTGGTTGCCATAGTAACCGCAAGATTCCCTAGGGCTGCATTTTGTGCTCAACAAAAGTAGTTGT
Organism: Rhagoletis zephyria; assembly: GCF_001687245.7. Classification (NCBI taxonomy): domain Eukaryota; kingdom Metazoa; phylum Arthropoda; class Insecta; order Diptera; family Tephritidae; genus Rhagoletis; species Rhagoletis zephyria. Next base: position 56,456 of record NW_016157279.1, on the reverse strand, counting down.
ACCTGCAAATAAAGTCGAGTACTGAAGTACTTGGATATAATTTTGAACTTAATTAGTTGAAACGATCATTTTATCATTATTCGACCCCGCTCTTAGCAAAAATAAGTAAAAATAAACGTTTTTATTGTGGTATGATTTTTTTTTTATATATAAACGTAATAAATAAAAACCGTATAATAAAGTACTTGGTACTGAAGAAGTTCAAATGCGCACATCAACAGAAAAAAGAAAGACGCAAAACGAAAAGATGCTCAAAACTCAAAGTGCTGTGGAAAAATAAAGATAAGTTTCATAAAATATTTCATTTAAAATGAAGAAAAGTGCTTTTAATAACGCCATGAGCAAGAAAAACTGATTTACGAATCCAATATTAAAAAATTCCATCGACATCGCCAGTTCTCTACCACTGCAGTCCTATTGCGCCGTGGATTTAATAGAAACAAAATTAAAAGATCCAGAGTATGCACAAGCCATGGTAATGAATTATATTATGGAATACATACATATTTCACGTTCTAAGTGCTGTACATAACTTTTTCAAAAGGACACTTGTATCATAAAAATAAAAGGTGTGTCTGAGGACATAGCCAGCGGTATTAAACATTTATTTTCGGACGAGGCATTGCTGCAGTTCAAAACCACTAAACAAACTTATACTGGTTGACACAATCCTACGAGGTAATATGTACACATATTAGGGACACTACAAGTTCTGATCATTTATTTTTTCTGTCTTTATTTATTTAAAACTATATACATATAAACCTTTTTAACACACTTTGTCAAAAATTCTACAAAATCAACGGAAGTTCTTAAATAAATGGTCAAAACTTATAAAGAAATAGTATCCCTAATTATGTGGCCACTACCGTATACATATGTACACACCTTTTAACAATACAAATTTTTTGGTAATACAACAAAAAATTTTGGTAATCTATTTCATTCCACATAGATGCATTTAGAAAGAAAGGACCTGTTGAGTTCCAAAAAGAAATCAAGCAATTGGCCAAAATAATAGAAATGTTTAATGGACTGTACTTTAGAGTGCCCTTTTTGTTGTATGAAAAATTTGAAATGCATGAATCCAAAAGTTTTCGCACAGAATAATGTGAGGTTGGGGATATAAATAAATACGTAATTAGTTTAAAAGCCTTCAGGTGATTCCTAGAGGTTCCGGGTTGAGCTTTTTCGACCAAAAATGTCGAAATCACACCAATTTCTTTTATTTAGAATTTTTTTTTAGGTATATATTAGAAAAATTCTACATTATGCTTTATTTAAAATGATATTAATTATTATTTTTATTAGATATTAAATGATATATTGACATAAATGATGATTTCATATTTTTCTCAGCTTTAATATTATCGTGTACCATGGTTTTTCAATCTATGTCAGACTTTTTGAGCACTTTAAAAAGGTAAATGTATTCAGTTTTCATTAAAAAACAGTTCAGGAATAAAAAATTGGGTTTCATGGTCGTAAAAGCTGAAAATTTAAAATAATTATTTCAATTTCAACATATTTCCTATAAAAAATCAAAATGATCAACCCGGAACCATTTCATGCTTATTTTCCTTGCCAACCTCATGTTTTTTCGTGCGAAAACTTTCGGTTTTTGAAAATCGACCAAAAAAGGCCACTCTACTGTACTTAGTGTAATATATTTAGCGTTTAATTTGATGTAATATACATACTTAGGTTCTAATTTTTTGATGATTAATAATTAGTTCATAAGATTTTATAAAAAGAAAAGAAAAAACAAGTATTAAATGTGTCATAAATGATATATTTCTATATCATGCGTGAGAGATCAGAGTTGACGAATTTTTACATCAATTGTGAGTAATCAACAGTGATATGAAAACATGTCAGACTTGATGTGTCATGATTGATCGGTTATTACATCAAATTTGATTGCACATTGCTGACATATATTTCTATCAAGGTTGACCACTCATAATTGTCGAAGATTTACATCACTGATGATTAAAATTTGAATGCCGAACTCAAAGGGAGTAAGCAGTCTAGCAATATGCCAAAACGTATATGTTAGAAGGAGATGAAGCATCACACGTAAGAAAAGTTTCCATCAGATTTTTCACACTGCCCTTTAGAATTTGATAGAAACTTGTAGGTAGCCAGTGACAGAATTTTCTATCATTCTTGCTATTCAAATGATTTGTCAAATGATAGTCACTGTTCTTGCAGGGTACTGTATGCATCTATGTGTATACAATTACAGGTATTTTTAACGGTCCGACATTCGCCAAATGTTAAGAAGCGAAGACTTTACAAAATCATTAGATGCGAATGCAGTGATTGCTTGAAGTGTATTAAGGATAGTTATCACTAATGTTCTTGACAATCAGCGTCATGAAAATTTCCGTGGATATGTAAATAACCTGAAGCGTTTTCTAAAGCGAATGTTCATATGTCGCTAAAAGTACATTTAATGCGTGCTCATCTTGACTAGTTAAAGAGACAACTCTCAACCGAATCTGATGAGCAGGGAGAACGCTTTCATCAAATTGCTGTTCCAATGGAGGCCCGGTACAAGGGAAAAAAGTTAGACGCCATGATAGCTGACTTATGTTGGTGGCTAAAGATAGCTAAGGAAACTTGGACGATGACGACCTTGATGGTGAACTTGAATGTTGATTCAAACAATATGTCAAATTAGTTTATAGTGTTTTAAGCGTTAATTCGTTCTTGTTCACCAACAGCCCTGTTAAGAATAAAGCAAAAGTATATGTAACAGAAGCTTATGGCATATAAAGATACCATGGTTTTTGATTTTTTACAAAACAAGTTATATATAAAATTAAAGACTATTTTTTGTTTTATTCAGATTTAGTATTCAATTGTATTACTAATTAGTAATTTTTTTGTTATTTTTTTTTTTTAAATTGGTATTTTTTGCTTTTAAGTGTTTTTTCTCAAATTTTTATATGCGAAGTATACAAACATGCATATCAGAAGAAACGGGGGTTAATTGCCTTTAAAACGATAACAAATTTTTAAAAATCGGTTAGTAATTTTTTCAAGTTTTTTTCTTCTTTTTAGGTATACAAATACGCATATCAGAAGAAAGAAGCTTTAATTGCGTTTACAACGATATCAATTTTTTAAAAATCGGTTATAATCTTTTTGAGATTGTGAAATTTGTTAGGCTTTTCTGATCTAACCGTTGTGTAAATAAAAAGACTTTATTTAGCTTTTTCCCGACGCTTCGCTAAGATTTTTAGCATCTTCAGGGGATATTTCGTTTATATACCTGCGCAGCAATAAATATAAAACATTAACAAAACAACAAAAAACTAATAAACGTATGAACACACAAAAAATAAATAGTAAAGTTTAACACAAAAGAGTTGTTAACTTACATTACATTTAAACTTAAACTTTGAAACATAAAACTAAAAATCGTTACCAACGTTTGTGGTAGCTTTGTCTGAACTGAATTTTACTAATATTTATAAACATAATAAATAAACTGCAGCGATGTCATCAGTATCCTCATTCTTGTTCATTACATTGTCCCTTTTCTGCATTATTCTCAAGCTTTCTAATGTAAATCTTGTTTTTGCTATATCAATTATTCTAGCATTCGCCAAATCAGCTGTATGGCCACTGGTGTTCATATGCTGCGCTAGTGCTGTGCTGTTTCTTTGTTTTTTTTTATGTCAGCTTCGTGTTTGCCAAGACGAGTACCCAGGGCTCGCTTGGTTGTTCCGATGTACACTTTGTCGCAATTTTCCGCTTCTTTACCATTGCACTTTATTTCATAAACCACATTGGCGCGTATTCAAAGTCCAGCAACTAAGTCGAAACTAATAAAGTTGCAACTTAAATTTAAGTACCAACTTTAAATTTACCTCTATTCATAGTCGCATTTCAGACTTCTACTAAGTAGTTTCGACTTAGTTTACGATATAGCAAAACGAGTGTGAAAATGTATCGATTTTTCTTTACGATATTTTGGAAAAATTACATTTTTATTAAATAATATCAAGTTTGATCATCCGTTTATGTAATTTTTATTTTCATTGCATGATTATGCAAAAGAATAAGGTATCATTTTCTTGTTAATTGTGTGAAATAGCCAGAACAACCATGTTTCGATGTTTATCGAAAGCATGCTGTGAAACATACAAATAGTAGATATCTAAATGTTATGCACAAATTTACTTTAAAAGAACTAGCGTGAAACTGACTTATTATTTGAAAATTTATCTAAATTATTCCAATTATAAAATTGTGATGTAGCTTTATTCGAATTGTAATACGCATTTAATTTCATCTTCCGATTAAAATGGATCGATCTTTGTAAATTTTAATTGGAGATTATTCAATATTATCAAAATCACCCTCTACCAACTTAATTTTTACATATTTCGTCTGTTTTCCCTTAATTTGATAAAATACTCCTTCCTAGTTACGACTTAGTTGCAGCTGCAGCCGAAACTAAATTTTAAGTTGGTACTTAGCCAGAAAAGTCGAAACTAAGGCGACTATGAATAGCTTTAGTTGTGACTTAGAATAGTTTCGACTTAGTTGAGTACTAAATATGACTATGAATATGCGCTATTGTTTTGTTGTTTGATTTCTATGGGGGTTTTTGTTTTTGTAAATATTGTGGATAAAGTGCAATTAGATCTGTATGCTAGCGTTATGTTTGGTTGTGTGGCAATGTGTTGTTTTAAGTTCTCGGACAACTGCGGAATGTAAGTACCGCTGAAATATCGATTTGTGGTGTTTGATGTTACTTTACTCGACGTTCTATTTTGGCGGTCATTTATTTCTGTAATTTTTTGTTTTATTAAGTCGCGTGTTGATTTTTCTGGGTAGCTATTACTTTTTAGAATCTTTTTGAGTTTTTCTATGTTTATGTCGTGAAATTTCTTGTCACTCAATGTAAGTACTTTGTGTACTAAATTTTTAACCGTATTGATTTTGTATTTTTTAGGTTGTGATGATTAGAAATTTATCAAACGACCCGAAGNTCATCCGTTTATGTAATTTTTATTTTCATTGCATGATTATGCAAAAGAATAAGATATCATTTTCTTGTTAATTGTGTGAAATAGCCAGAACAACCATGTTGATGTGAAGTCGATGTTTATCGAAAGCATGCTGTGAAACATACAAATAGTAGATATCTAAATGTTATGCACAAATTTACTTTAAAAGAACTAGCGTGAAACTGACTTATTATTTGAGAATTTATCTAAATTATTCCAATTATAAAATTGTGATGTAGCTTTATTCGAATTGTAATACGCATTTAATTTCATCTTCCGATTAAAATGGATCGATCTTTGTAAATTTTAATTGGAGATTATTCAATATTATCAAAATCACCCTCTACCAACTTAATTTTTACATATTTCGTCTGTTTTCCCTTGATTTGATAAAATACTTCTTCCTAGTTACGACTTAGTTGCAGCTGCAGCCGAAACTAAATTTTAAGTTGGCACTTAGCCAGAAAAGTCGAAACTAAGGCGACTATGAATAGCTTTAGTTGTGACTTAGAATAGTTTCGACTTAGTTGAGTACTAAATATGACTATGAATATGCGCTATTGTTTTGTTGTTTGATTTCTATGGGGGTTTTTGTTTTTGTAAATATTGTGGATAAAGTGCAATTAGATCTGTATGCTAGCGTTATGTTTGGTTGTGTGGCAATGTGTTGTTTTAAGTTCTCGGACAACTGCGGAATGTAAGTACCGCTGAAATATCGATTTGTGGTGTTTGATGTTACTTTACTCGACGTTCTATTTTGGCGGTCATTTATTTCTGTAATTTTTTGTTTTATTAAGTCGCGTGTTGATTTTTCTGGGTAGCTATTACTTTTTAGAATCTTTTTGAGTTTTTCTATGTTTATGTCGTGAAATTTCTTGTCACTCAATGTAAGTACTTTGTGTACTAAATTTTTAACCGTATTGATTTTGTATTTTTTAGGTTGTGATGATTAGAAATTTATCAAACGACCCGAAGATGACGGTTTTGAGTACCAGTCCAGTGTGAGATTATTTCTTTCCCTGTGGATGCGAACGTCAAGAAAGGGGATGCTGGCTTTATGTTCCATTTCCATGGTGAATTGGAGTTTGTGGTGGTATTTGTTGAGGGTTTTTAAGATTATATTCACGTCTTTGCGGTTAACTATTGCAAATATATCGTCTACATATTTTGTTATAAATTTAATATCGATATTTAAATGTTTTAGCTCCAAAATGGTATTGTCAAGTAAATCGTCCATGACAATATCAGCAATAGTGGGAGAAACCGGGTTGCCCATTGGCATTCCAAAGCTTTGAGAATATAATTTATTGTTACACACGAAGTAATTGTTGTCCTTGAGACAAAAGTCTAGAATGTTTTGGAACTTGTTCTTAGGAATCCTTGTCATATTTTCTATTTTTCCCCATTTTTTTTCATAATTATTCCTGAGGCTATGACTGTTGGTATATTTGTAAACAGAGAGACGACATCAAACGAAAGAAGAACATCTTCTTCACATACATTTATATCGGACAATTTATTTTTTAAATGGAACGAATTTTTTATATTGTAGTCTTCAGAAATGAGTGGCTTTAGAATTTCTCCAACATATTTAGACAAATTTGAACATGGGACTTTACAAGACGAGGCAATAGGACGTAGAGGGATTTCAGGTTTATGGATTTTTGGCAACCCATAAAGTCTTGGAGCCGTTGCTGCAATACTGGTATGCTGTTGCTTTTCTTTTGCGTTTATGTGTTTAGATTTGAAAAGGTCATCCACTAAGTTGTTATTTTTCCTTTGCAGAGTGTTTGTGAGATCTTCTCGTATTGTTTTATACGTATTCTTGTCTCCTAGTAGGTTGTCTGTTTTTTCTATATATTTTGTTCTATACATTGCTACTGTTATGTTCCCCTTATCTGCGTCTCTGGGATGACGCCCGTGAAGAGGGAACTCTCATGAGTACTACTATACCGGAATAGTAGTATGCAAGACTTGCAGCCTCACAGCTACACCTGCGTACTAAAACCTCTCCACTAACCACTCTCCCCGCGGCACTGCCATTTAAGGAATTACCTCACGGGGCTGGTTGGCCAGCAGGCTCGCTACGTTATTTAACCGGTTCTAGCTTGTTCAGATCGCCTTAGATCTTTAAGAATTCCAGAGATATGTGCGCACATTTTATGCCAGTTCTCTGCTGATTCTAACACGTAGTCTACAATGTTGCTACCCTGTAGTATATTTCGGGTTTCAGGGGCATAGCGAGGGCAAAAGAATACTATGTTTTCCGCGTTTTCAGCAAGGCCTGTGCAAGTCGGACAGTGTGGGGAATCTCCATGCCCAAATCTTTTTAGATACTCTCGGCAGGGGCCATGTCCCGAAAGAAACTGTGTCAAGTAGTAGTTTAAATCTCCGTGGGCTCTTTCCAGCCAGTTTTTAATGCATGGAATAAGCTTATGAGTCCACCTACCCTTTTCCGATTCATCCCAACGCTTTTGCCAGATCTCCATAGAGCGACATCTTTCCTGCTCTATAACTTCTTTTCGGTTTAAACTGGTACTTCCCGCAGATACCCGCTTATACACTCTTTGCATCTCGTTTGCCAGGATATCTACGGGAATCAGTCCGGCAATTACGAAGGATGCTTCGTCAGATATGGTTCGGAATCCACAAATAGTCCTTAGTGCGCTTAGGCGATACACAGATGTGAGTATCTTCGCATGATATTTTAGGCTCATTGCTTCAGCCCAAATTGGAGCACCGTAGAGTAAGACTGAGCTGACCACTCTACTAAGCAATACCCTTCTACTATGTTTGGGACCGCCGATATTTGGCATCATTCTAGATAAGCATGCCTGTAAATTCGATGCTTTCTTTGCTGCATACTCCAGGTGGACCTTAAAGTTTAAACGGCCATCAATCATTACCCCCAAATATTTGATTGCGGGCTTTGATATTATAGTTTCTGATCCAACACTGAGTCTTATTGTCTCTATGGCCTTTCTGCTACTTATCAATACTGCCTCTGTTTTGTGATCAGCGAGTTCTAGATATCTTGATGATAGCCATGCCTTCACTCTCTTTATAGCTTCGCTGGCTTTCCTTTCAATATCCTGTATATGCTTCGCTACTATTACTACAGCTATGTCGTCTGCGAATCCTATTATTTTTGCCCGAGGAGGCAAATCGATGCATAGAACCTCGTCGTACATTAAGTTCCACAGGAGAGGCCCGAGAACGGATCCTTGGGGTACCCCCGCGGAAACACTGTACGCCTCTATTCCTCTGTCGCTCCGGTACTTTAGTTCCCGTTCGGAGAGATAGCACCTAATTATTCTGATAATGTAATTCGGGGCCTCCATTTTGATTAGGGTTTCCATTATGTGCTGCCAGCTCGCAGTGTTAAATGCGTTTTTCACATCTAGCGTTATAACAGCACAGTATTCCTTTTTGCCTCCATGCCACCTTTTCCCTTCGATGGCCTCTTTGGCTATGTCAACCACCGATTTAACAGCATCTATTGTTGAACGAGATTTCCTGAAGCCAAACTGGTGTGGCGACAGAAAGCGTCTCTCTTCTGCGATCGATGTAAGCCTGTTGCAAATAATTTTTTCGAGGATTTTTCCCAGTGTGTCCAATAGGCATATGGGCCGATAGGACGAGGGTTCCCCAGATTGCTTATTTCCCTTTGGTATTAGGACTAGGTTTTGGACCTTCCATCTTTTCGGGAAAATGCCCTCATTAAGACAAGTCTGAAACACATTTACAAATAAATCTGGCCTCATTTTAATTGCAGCTTTTAAAGCCTTGTTGGGTATTCCGTCTGGCCCAGGGGCTTTTCCGTCTTGGATCTTCTTGCATGCGGACTCTAATTCGTTAACCGTAATAACTGGGACATCAACAATTTCGTATCGTGTACAGTTTGGTACGACTTCTTCCCTTTGTGGAAATAGAGTCGTTATTATATCGCGCAGCCTTTCTGGGCACGTGATACTCGGTGCTTTCTTGCCCTTAGTTTTTGCCATTACTACTCTATAGGCCGTGCCCCACGGGTTTACATCCGCTTCTTCGCATATTTTCTTAAAGCTTTCACGTTTGCTTACTTTTATGGCGTTTTTTAAGCTCTTCCTCGCCGTTCTTAGAGATTGTAGGTTTTCGTTGAAGTCTGGCCTCCCTCTGCTACGCTGCATTCTGCGTCTAGCACTCAGACACTGACGTCTAAGTATTTTTATATCGTTATTCCACCAATAGCATGGGGAATTTTGTTTCCTCACCACTCTTCGAGGCATAGCAGCATCACAGGCGCATGCGAGGTTACGAACCAGGTGGTCAACCTCGCTCTCTACCGAGCCAGCTTTGTGTTGGAACTCTTCCATCATGCAGGCTCTCCATCTAACATACTGTCTTTCCATTTTGGGCCTCTCAGATTTGGCATCTGTTTGGGTCGCCTCAGAGTTATATTCATTATTATTGCCTGATGGTCGCTGTGGGTATACTCCTCACTAACTCTCCAATTAATTTTTTGGGCCAAGGAGTCACTCGCCAGCGNGTTTGGGTCGCCTCAGAGTTATATCCATTATTATTGCCTGATGGTCGCTGTGGGTATACTCCTCACTAACTCTCCAATTAATTTTTTGGGCCAAGGAGTCACTCGCCAGCGTTATGTCAATAATTGACCCACTTCCCATTTTGCGGAAGGTGTATGTGATACGCCGAGTTGGGCAAAAGTTTCAAGCAGCAGCTCGCCTCTTTTATTTGTTAGTCTGCTACGCCATTCTGTTGCCCACGCATTGAAGTCACCGGCGATAATTAGAGGGGATTTCCCGTTTGCTTCTTCAGCAATGCTACGCAGCATAAGGGTATACTCTTCTTTTGTAAGGCTAGGTCTTGCATAACAACTAAAAATGCTAATTCCGTTTACCTCAGCTCGAACGAAACCTTCACCCATGCTGTGCCTTCCTTGAAATGCGAGTCCACCACAGAGCCATATAGCTGCACCCTGTTTACTATCGCAAACCCACGCACAGTCATCTTTACACCTATAAGGTTCGCTTATAATCGCCATGTCTGCCTGAAGATCCCTTACTGTTTGTGATAGTAGATCTTGCGCTGCTTCACAGTGATTGAGGTTTATTTGGACTATTCTCATTTTTTCCTCTTTGTAAGAGCTTTCTTAAAAACTGGGCATCTATAACTGCCTGTAATATGGTCTATGTTCTCTCTCTTTTCCGCTCTACACAGAATACACTGTGGATTATTTTTACAATCTTTAGCGAAGTGCCCCTCAGTGCCACACTTTCTGCACTGATTCGACCGGTCAAATGTGCTACCGCAATTACGGGACATGTGGCCATACTGAAGGCATTTAAAGCATTTTTTCAGCTGGACCCTTTCGCGGATGCGACAGTTAACCCATCCTACCTTTACTTTCCCAAGCTGTATAAGTTTCTTAGCTTTTGGAGCAGGTAAGCTAATAGTAGCTGTTTGAGTGCCAGCATAAGCAGGGCGCAGACCAGTTATATCTGAACTCTCAATACCTTCAAGACCAGGCAATGATTTAATAGCATTGTATACCTCTTCTTTGGTTGTAACCTCATCGATGTCTTTACATTCTACCAGGATTCGGTGAGTAAATGTCTTTACCGAAGCATCGTCCCCTAGGGTAGTACTCACAAGGGCCTTTAATTTCGCCGACTTTGGGCATGATTTCGCGAGTTCGATAAGAAGATCGCCTTTCTGGGTGCGTCGTATTTTGGATACGGAATCCCCGAAACTTTTAAAGTTCTCATCACTCTTAACCTTTTTTAGCATGTCGGCATACGAGCTTTCACCTTTTTTTCTCTATGATGATTGCGTCTGGCCTCAGTTTTCCTGTGGTGGCAACATTCTTCGGTTTGGGCCGTTTTTCCTTCTTTTT
>NW_016157279.1:39119-45493 GCF_001687245.7 Rhagoletis zephyria | reverse complement strand
TTATTTGCTTGCACTGTGGCCGTAGAATCCATTGTAGGCCCGTTTTCTACGGGTTGTGGACATCCCTGTTGACTTCCCCCGTTCCTTCCGCGTTTATTCGCCGGGGAGCCGACAGCTTCAGTAGCCGCTTTTCTCCGAACGGAGCCAGGCTTTGCTCTTGGCCATGGGGGCGTTTGTGTGCTTCCAATAACACAGACTGCCTCGTTATCTTTGCACTTGCATTTTTCTGCAGCAGCCTTTTCGTATAGAGACCGAATATTCTCGATAACGTCTCTCATCGGTTAGTGGATAGTACGCCGTTTGCCGTCTTTTTCCTTTAGCATCGACGCAAGACATTTTATGTGCGCCCCTAGCCTTTCAAATGTGGTTCCCACTCCTAAGTTTTCTAAAACCTTTGGTTGCTTTGCGGGCAGACCCGCTTCGTTAGAGTTATGGAACCCATCCACTGGGGGAGTTCCGCACGTTGGGGTTGTCACAGGGGAGCGAGATAGTTTTGAGCTCCTCTTAAAGGGATCTAAGTCGCCTTGTCTACAGATTTCCAAACTCGAGTTATTTGGTGTAGCGTTTTTGTTGTTTATGGTTTTTTTTGATCCATTTTGATTGTTGGGTCCCCACTCAGGGCCGTTATCTCTATTCGTATGCGTAGTTACCTATTTGATCCCATGGTTGTCTATGTAAACAGTGAGGCCATGGCGAGGGTTGAGACAAGCCCTTATGGGGTCTTGAATCAGAGCCAGATCGGTATTAGTCAGGATCGCTTCAACTGAGCCTACACAGCCGACTGAACGGTGACGAATAGAGAGCGTTTCCTGAGTCTTGCCAGAGTTTTAACGGGACGGGGCGACACTAGCATTAGCCCGAAAGCCATTTCTGCTTGATGTCACTCAGGCATACTCAGGTAACGGAATACTAGTATCACCGGCTCATAGCAGACTTATCCTAAACGGGTTTCCAGTATGCCAGGTGTTAAAACCTTACTGGACTCGGCTTTAACTTGAAGTAGTTTTGGAAGTACACAACGAGTAAAGAGTTTAGTACTCCTCTCAGCACGTGGATGATTCCATTTAGATCCGTAAGTTGGCCATCGCCAAGACTTTCCTCTGCGCAACGTTCGAGAATGCTGCCTGATTTTAGGCGGTTGGAATGTTTGCATTTCCAATCCGTTTTACTAGTGTTGAAGAGGCGGGACGCCAGGGTTCAGATCCGCTCGTAGAACCTGGATGGAATGCATTTGATTCCATTCCGGCCTAAGTCACCCGGTCGGAAAGCAGTAGTTTCCGCTCCAGCTTCTAGTACATCGCCATCTTCTAGGTCTGGGCGGAAAGCAGTAGTTTCCGCTCCAGCTTCTGGCCCTTCCCACTCTTTTAGGTCTGGGCGGAATGCACTGATTCCGCTCCGACCTCAAGCACATCCTTTGGAGCTCTTGCTCGAACTTCAACGCCGTGCTCTGGTGGATTAACCACTAAGAAGTTTAATCATACCTACTTTCGCAGGCGTGGGTGGATTTCCACAAACGTGGGTACCACCTTAAGTACTTACGTCCTTACGTTGTGCCTTCTCCATAATTACAGTTTTGTCACAAACTGCTAGGGTTGGTGGGTATTTCAGAGGGTATACTTCCCGCCATCCTCCTACTTCCCGAGACGCACGAATGCCATTCGGGGCACACACACCAAGTGGATTTTAGTCGCCTTTTACGACAAGCATGCCTTACTGCAGGTATATTCTCGCGCTTACCCGCTGCGTCTGTTATGATAATATTGTTTGTGTATGCTTGGAGGAATGTTTTTGTTTTTTGTATACTTCTAAAATGAACTTTTCGGCAGTTTTCGCATTCTTTCGTATTTAATTTTCTTTTTTAATTTTGAGGGTCAGCTCATATTTCTTGCATTCTAACAAGAATTTTAATTGCTCGATCTGCTTAGCTAACTTCTGTTTTTGGTTGCTATAATACTTTAACCTTGTGCATGTGTGTTCTCCGTGTTTGTATTTCATATGTATGTCCTTCATGTGCACCGGATAATAAACAATTTTTCGGCAGCCCTTCGGGGAATAATGCATTTGTTTTGTTTTTCCGATCAGTTTAGTATTGTTGAGATTGTGAAATTTGTTAGGCTTTTCTGATCTAACCGTTGTGTAAATAAAAAATTCAAACGAAATATAAAAAAAAAGTGCAGCCGAAAAGTTCATTTTAGAAGCATACAAAAAACCAAAGACATTCCTCGTAGCATACACAAACAACATTATCATAACAGACGCAGATAAGGGGAACATAACAGTAGCAATGTATAGAACAGAATATATAGAAAAAATAGACATCCTACTAGGAGACAAGAATACGGATAAAACAATACGAGTAGATCCCACAAACACTCTAGAAAGGAAAAATAACAACTTAGTGGATGACCTTTTCAAATGTAAACACATAAACGCAACAGAAAAGCAACAGCTTACCAGTATTGCAGCAACGGCTCCAAGACTTTATGGGTTGCCAAAAATCTATAAACCTGAAATCCCTCTACGTCCTATTGCCTCGTCTTGTAAAGTCCCATGTTCAAATTTGTCTAAATATGTTGGAGAAATTCTAAAGCCACTCATCTCTGAAGACTACAATATAAAAAATTCGTTCCATTTAAAAAATAAATTGTCCGATATAAATGTATGTGAAGAAGATGTTCTTGTTTCGTTTGATGTCGTCTCTCTGTTTACAAATATACCAACAGGCATAGCCTCAAGAATAATTATGAAAAAATGGGAAAAATAGAAAATACGACAATGATTCCTAAGAACAAGTTCCAAACCATTCTAGACTTTTGTCTCAAGGACAACAATTACTTCGTGTGTAACATGATACAAAAAAGAAGGTAGTTTCATTGTCACTTTTCGGGCGCCATGTTAACTACCTGACAATTAAGCAGATTGTGACATTTTGTGCTGCCATACCCAGTCCTCAATAATCATTTATTTACTGTGAAGAAATTATCAACAAAATTAAAATCAAATTTGACTTCGATCTGTGCAATAATGAAAATGGAAATTTATACATCGCAATATTTGAAAAGCAACTAACCAACTTTTTCTTCAAAACAAAAGACCGCTAAATATGTTGTTCACCGCAAAAATTAGTTATTATTAAATTCGTTTATTCTAAAGCCAATCACCGAAAAGGATTTGATGTGCTTTACAAACGTTAGCCCTAGTAAGGCTTTAATTTCGGTGCTTCATGATATGAAACATAATATAGTTATGGGCGAAAGGAGGTACTCCCGATTGAACTGGCACCCAGAGTTTGGAAGTAAGTTGTTAGAGGGTAGCCCTATGTCTGTGCAGCTCGTCTGTCACCGCAGAGATATATACTCATTCCCCTCCACCTATTTTGCACCACGTAGTCCATGGCCTTGAGGATTGTAAATACCTTCCTGCCATACCTAAACAAAAGCGTCAGCGTTGTCTGGCTGTCAAAAAATTCTCATGCCCATACAATTTGTATGAAGCATACCGAAACAACGCGGCGTCAACGCTGAGCTGTTGGAAATTCCGATTTTGACAGGGCGTTAGGTATTAAAGTTGGCTGCAGAAAACGGCGAAACTGTCATTTTTGTGTTACACACAAACAAACCTATGCTTATTGTTGGTGTTATTTCTGCATTTGATGTAGCGTTGACGCTTTTGTTTAGGTATGGCACTTCGGCGCTAACGCTAGGCGTCAGAAACCGTTCCGCCCAACGCTTTTGTTTAGGTATGGCAGTCAGCCTGGAAGGCCGAAGCATACTTCCCAAGAGAGAAGTTAATCTTACCCCATTAACTCCGATATAGACCCCAGATCCTGAGACAGAATCAGTTTTGGAGCCATCAGTGAAGATTCGATTATGTGTGAGTCCGGACTCAGTGCTGGTATTAAACCAGGGAACTCAACATTATATAATCTCTAAAACAAAGGTAGTGGCGTACTATTGTGTGGGGCGTACTGTGGTATTGAAAAGACACAAGTGCTCAGATCACTGTCGCTAGAAATTTCCGCCTCGCCGCACTTAGTGTTATAGCGGCACCCGTTTCTTTTTAGTCTGCAAGTGGCCTTCAAGGCTTCCCTGCTTATGAGTGAAGGTAAGTGCAGCAGTCCAGAGCAGCGCAACACGGCAGTAGTTCTTTGAAGTTTTGCAAGCATACTTCCCACGCTCTTGATTGAGAACCTGCTCCACCATACCACTGACGCATAGATAATTATGGGTCTGAGGTATAAATCCAGGGGATTACCTATGGTGACACACCGCACGTTTTGCCAAAGACCTGTTTACATTGCCAAAATGCTGCCAATTCTTTAGAAGTTTTGTGTTCCACAATAGATTTCCACGATAGTTTTGTATACAGAATTACTTCTAGATACTTCACTTCAGGAAAATTCTGAATTTTTTGCTCCTTTAATTTTGTGGGAAATGAGAGCATTCAACCTTCTCCGAAGCCTGATTTCGGACCATGCTTTAATGACGAAATATCTAACAGTTTTGTTATGTAAATAAATTTATTTTGTTTAAAATAAAATAAAAAAAAGCTTTTTAATAAAATTAGTTATTATAAATGTTTCAAAACTGGATTTTATTTTGTTTCTTCATCTCTGCACATCGATATTATTCAAAGGATATTTTAAACGCTTGAGAAAAACGTTCAAATTTGCTATTTTTTATGTAAGTTTTACTCTTTCATTAAATTCAAAATATTTAAAAGAAAATCTCCCCTCAAAAAATTTCAATGTGGCAAAGCTATGCTTAATGTTTACATCTGGACAAATTTCAAAAATCTGCTTTATAATCAAAAAATAGTAGTAATGCAACTACCTTCTTTTTTGTATCATGGTATGTAATAATAAATTCTACTCTAAAAGCTTTGGAAGCCAATGGGCAACCCGCTTTCTCCCACTATTGCTGATATTGTCATGGACGAATTACTTGACAATGCCATTTTGGAGCTAAAACATTTAAACATCGATATTAAATTTATAACAAAATATGTAGACGATATATTTGCAATAGTTAACCCAAAGACGTGAATATAATCTTAAAAACCCTCAACAAATACCACCACAATCTCCAATTCACCATGGAAATGGAACATAAAGCCAGCATCCCCTTTCTTGACGTTCGCATCCACAGGGAAAGAAATAATCTCACACTGGACTGGTACTCAAAACCGTCATCTTCGGGTCGTTTGATAAATTTCTTATCATCGCAACCTAAAAAATACAAAATCAATACGGCTAAAAATTTAATACACAAAGTACTTACATTGAGTGACAAGAAATTTCACGACATAAACATAAAAAAACTCGAAAAGATTCTAAAAAGTAATAGCTACCCATGATTCAATAATAAAAGGCAAGGCGAATTAATATAAGGTGAGTACAAAAGTAAGGAGTAAGGAGTACAAAAACAAAAATTTACATGTATTTTGTTTTTGCTTTGGCGGCATAAACTGTCAAAATCTGTAAGAGTGTGTGTAGAAACTCAAACAAAATTTTTCAATTTGATATCAGAAGCCGTGCGGCGAAACACATACACAAAATCAGCTCAGCTAGTAACACCACCTTATATTAATTCGCCTTGATAAAAGGTTTGCTCAAAAAGCAGTTTTCTCGCTCCCTCTTGACAAAATCGGTTCCCTTAGCAAGGCACTATATGTGGGTTCGTGTGTGTGTGTGTGCAAAGCGTTTGTAAGGGAGCTAAGGGAGTGTCAAAACTCGAATGTCAATAATGGGCAAACCTTTAATTATTGAATCATGATAGCTACCCAGAAAAATTAACACGCGACTTAATAAAACAAAAAATTACAGAAATAAATGACCGCCAAAATAGAACGTCGAATAAAGTAACAACAAACACCACAAATCGATATTTCAGCGTTACTTACATTCCGCAGTTGTCCGAGAACTTAAAACAACACATTGCCACACAACCAAACATAACGCTAGCATACAAATCTAATTGCACTTTATGCACAATATTTACAAAAACAAAAACCACCATAGAAATCATACAACNTATTATTATTTCCCAATCGTACACAATCAATGGCGCGTATTCATAGCCATATTTAGTACTCAACTAAGTCGAAACTATTCTAAGTCACAACTAAAGCTATTCATAGTCGCCTTAGTTTCAACTTTTCTGGCTAAGTACCAACTTAAAATTTAGTTTCGGCTGCAGCTGCAACTATGTCGTAACTAGGAAGAAGTATTTTATAAAATTAAGGGAAAACAGACGAAATATGTAAAAATTAAGTTGGTAGAGGGTGATTTTGATAATATTGAATAATCTCTAATCGGAAGATGAAATTAATGCGTATTACAATTCGAATAAAGCTACATCACAATTTTATAATTG
>NW_016157279.1:0-39019 GCF_001687245.7 Rhagoletis zephyria | reverse complement strand
CAAAGTGTACATCGGAACAACCAAGCGAGCCCTGGGTACTCGTCTTGGCGAACACGAAGCTGACATNCTCGTTTTGCTATATCGTAAACTAAGTCGAAACTACTTAGTAGAAGTCTGAAATGCGACTATAAATAGAGGTAAATTTAAAGTTGGTACTTAAATTTAAGTTGCAACTTTATTAGTTTCGACTTAGTTGCTGGACTATGAATACGCGCCAATGTGGTTTATGAAATAAAGTGCAATGGTAAAGAAGCCGAAAATTGCGACAAAGTGTACATCGGAACAACCAAGCGAGCCCTGGGTACTCGTCTTGGCGAACACGAAGCTGACATAAAAAACAAAGAAACAGCACAGCACTAGCGCAGCATATGAACACCAGTGACCATACAGCTGATTTGGCGAACGCTAGAATAATTGATATAGAGAAAAGAGCAAAAACAAGATCTACATTAGAAAGCTTGAGAATAATGCAGAAAAGGGACAATGTAGTGAACAAGAATGAGGATACTGATGACATCGCTGCAGTTTATTTATTATGTTTATAAATATTAGTAATATTCAGTTCAGACAAAGCTACCACATACGTTGGTAACGATTTTTAGTTTTATGTTTCAAAGTTTAAGTTTAAATGTAATGTAAGTTAACAACTCTGTTGTGTTAAACTTTACTATTTATTTTTTGTGTGTTCATGCGTTTATTAGTTTTTTGTTGTTTTGTTAATGTTTTATATTTATTGCTGCGCAGGTAAATAAACAAACAGNGTTTTATGTTTCAAAGTTTAAGTTTAAATGTAATGTAAGTTAACAACTCTGTTGTGTTAAACTTTACTATTTATTTTTTGTGTGTTCATGCGTTTATTAGTTTTTTGTTGTTTTGTTAATGTTTTATATTTATTGCTGCGCAGGTAAATAAACAAACAGATCCCCTGAAGATGCTAAAAATCTTAGCGAAACGTCGGGAAAAAGCTAAATAAATTATTTATTTATTTAACTAAGAAATTTGGTTGTATATTTAAGACTATTCAGTCTTTTATAATACATCAGCGCGCATTAATTTACAATATTAGAATCTTAACCCTAACATAAAACAAATAAGAGATAACAATAAATTTAAATTTAAGTACAAAAAAATATTCTTCAATTTAATTTAAATGCAACTTAATATTAAAACTTAACATTAACAATTTAATATTAAAACTTAACATCAAATAATAGTAATTATCACTCCTATAAAGAAACTTAACAATTAAGTATAAAAGAGAAAGAAAGAAATAAGGAGAGAGGAGAGAAAAGCTGAGTTGCAATCACATTTATCTCATAGAACTATAGTATTCATGTATTTTCCTCCGGTAGTTGCCCCTATCCATCGCAGACCTAACACTATCAGGAACAGAATTCCAAAGCCTCACCGCATTGACGAAACACAGCCTCGAGGAAGACAAATAGGAATATTTAGGGATTATAAGATTTGTGTGTTTGCAAGACTTTGTTAATTTTAACTTTTCGTTAAGGTATTTCGGTGTTTTGAATTCAATAAGTTTGTACATATATACACAGATTCTTGCTGCGAGATATTCAAAGATGCTGCATCCAAGAATTTTGTTTCTCCAGAAGCAGATATGGTCATATTTTTTGAGGCCAAAAACATAACGCGTAACATTATTAAACGCAACATCGATTTTGTGATGCGAAATGGAATCAAGCTTGCTATATACAAGCTCAGAGTACGTTATGTGTGGTACTATGTGTTGAATAGCTAGCTTTCTTCGAGTCTCCAAAGGCGTAAATGACGCTGACATTCTCAATCTACGTAAAACAGAATACACATTACTCACAGCTTTATTTATATGGTCAGAACAGCTCAACTTAGAATTAACGACGAAGCCTAAATTTCGTGTTAGTAAATTCAAGGACACTATTACCAACAAAAAGTTTTGGAATATCTTCTACATATACTTCAATATTACTAACAGGTGACACATATGACTTTGCAGCATTTAAGCAAAGAAAATTATCACGCGCCCATTGCGAAATTGCAGACAAGTCACTATTTATTTTACAACACATATCCTCAACAAGACCAACATGGCTAGACAAATACAATTGAATGTCGTCAGCATAAGCATTGATATGGACATACTGACACACATAGAATACATCATTAACACAAAGACTAAACAAAAGGGGACCAAGCACGGATCCTTGCGGAACACCGGAATCAACAACACAAAATTTGGAGGAGATATCTTTACACTTCACTTTATGGGTTCTTCCCACGAGGTAGCTAGTCATAAGTTTAACAGAGCTTTCAGAAAAACCAAAGTAATATTTGAGCTTTGCACAAAGTAGGTCGTGATTTACTAAGTCAAATGCCTTAGAAAAATCAAGGAGGCAAATAAGAGTTAAGTCACCGTTGTCAAACTGTATTCTTATGTCGTCAAGTATTTTTAGCATAGCCGTAGAACAGCTATGCATGGGTTTAAATCCTGATTGCAACGGGGATAAAAGGTTGTTTCCTTGGACAAAGTAGGAAATTTGCGCTGCCATCATAGACTCGCACACTTTCGAAAATACTGACAAAATGCTTATTGGCCTATAATCACTGGGTTTTGTGGCAATATTCTTTTTGGCGACAGGAATAATAACCGCTTTTTTTCATTCCGTTGGAAAACACGAAGTTGTAAAGCAAAGATTAACGATATGAGTGAGAGTTCCTAGAATAAATGGCAGCACAAGTTTGACAAACTGCAGGGATATCCGATCCTCGCCAACAGCATTAGATTTGATGATCATAATGGATTTCATAACTTCAAATTCAGTCACTCCGTTGAATTGAAACGTTTGCTTTAGTGTAATATGGCTATTTAAATTATTAACTACAGGACTATCACAGCTTTTACTAGCACTACTAAAATAGGCATTAAGCGCGTTTGGATCGATATTACACTCAGTCTTAAGTTTTCCATGCACATTAAGATGTTTTAAATTGCGCCATAGATCTTTGGAAGGCAGTGAAGGGTTCAACTTGGAGCTACAATATAACCGCTTAGCATGTCTTACAACAGTAGTAGCATTGTTCCGAACACTTTTGTATTGTGACCAAGCAAAGTCAGTCTTGGTTCGTTTCCATTTTGAGTATAACCTGTTACGAGTTAATATAGCTGTTCTGACTTTGCTACTGTACCACGGACAATACCTTTCATATCCCGAACAGTACGTAGAGGGACATGGGCATCAAATAATTTAGTCAAGGTATTATTTAAAAAGTCAAGTTTCGTATCTACCGTCTCAACAAACCAACATTCGTCCCAGTTAACATTTGACAGATTATTAACATTTACAGACTTCAAATCACGATACATTAAACTAACAGGATTAGCAGGACAATTAAACGACACATCAAACGCACAAAATATTAGATCATGATCAGATATAAAACTTATTTGATCAAATTTAATGACATGGTCAAGACTAGACGCGATTACAAGGTCTAACAAACTTGGATTCGAATTTTGTGCGTATCTTGTTGGTACTAGTTTGTTGACTACAGCAAGGCCTGCTGCGGCCACGTGGTCAAGTAGCTTATTGGCATATGAGTCGTTTAACAACAGATTAACATTGAAATCACCACATACAACAAAACGTTCATACTCTATTAAAAACACAGATAGCTCAGAAAAAAACGAATCTAACAAGTAACATCTATGGGGGTTATACACACAGGACACCAATATTTTAGTCACACGGTAAGAAATTTCGGCAATAATAAATTCCGTATCACAGTTGTTTGATTCTGCTAAAACGCAAAATTTTAGGGTAGAGCTGCAGTAGATTGCAACACCTCCTCCTTTCCTTTGTGTTCTGTCGGCTCTGATAAGATTAAAGTTTGGAATGCAGTAGTAAAAGTCGGAGATGTCAGGATTAAACCACGTTTCCGAGACGCAAACCACATCAACGTCGGATTTCCCAAAAATATCCCTAATATAATCCAGTTTGTCACCGTTAAGGCTTCTTGCATTGAAGTGCACCACTTTAAGGCCATTATATTGCTTACACAAAATATCAATTAAGATCTTGTGGCTTTCGTCAATGCAGGAGGCGGATTTCCTATAGGGGTTTAAGTCCATAACACTGAGATGGACAAAAGCAACCACAAAAGGCATATAACACAAGGAAGAACTTTAACGCACAAATGTTAACGATTGCTATAAACGTGAGTAAATATGAAAACAGAATTAAATGAGAAGAATCAAGGTTTACATATAGAAACAAAAAATAAGGAAATATTAAACAAATAGAATTTGGTACAGTGAGAGAGAAAAACATAAATATAACTTAACTTCTAGGCTAGTAAAAACTAAGTAAAATAGAAAGTACACATTTTCGGTGAACATTCAATACACATACATTTTTACTTCCGCGTACTGTTGAAAAGAGTGTTAATCTCGGCTCTGCTGCTCGCCAGTATGGGCTCTTCATTTGGTTTTAGTCTCACAAAAATTTTCCCTCGTATAGAGAACACTGACGCCAGTTGTTTCTTCCGCCTGAGCTCTGAAGCGTACGACATCACATCTCGCAATTTTTTCGGCAGACTCTCATGTACAAATATTGACCCATAGCCCGGAAAATCAACATCAGAGAGCGCAAGGGATCTCTTTTTAGATCTGCAGAAGACCGCAATAGATTTCATGAGCTGATTTCGATCGTGTGAAGAGAACAACTTTACAACAATGGGACAGTTGTCTCTGCGTTTTTGCCCATTACTTTTTACGCTTTTTAGTCGAAAAGCATCTCGCACAGGCGGGGGTTTATGCTGAGTTGCACCGCAAATCTTTGCAAAAAGTTCAGGCAAACACTCACCGGCTGCCTGAGGAATCCCGTTGACTAATAAGTCAGTGGAGACTGCGCTGCTTTCGAGAGCTGAGCTGAGTCTGAACAGCAGCCAGTTCATTGCGAAGATTGAGAACTTCAGTGCATGTGCTCTCAACTGCACCCACACGTTTTTCAATAGCTGCAATAGATAGCTTTAAATTTGCCGTATCGTCGGCCAGCTCACTGATCTTCTCCATTACTCTCTTCTTATCTCATCATAACCGCTGTCAACTGCTCGATAATTGAGTCCCTCTGCACCTCCAGTTTCTTCGCCATCCTCTCAAATTCAGCTGATGCCGGTGTAAGAGGAGTTTTAGGGGGGTAGCCGGTTTTCTTGCTGAGTTTTTGCGTGTTATTGACATGCTTGTTTGCTTGTTATTTGTTTGTTTACTTATTAAGCAGGAATATACAAAATCAGGTGAGTAAAGGTGTTCGCAGTCTCACGAAAAACTTAGTCTTTTTATTTACACAACGGTTAGATCAGAAAAGCCTAACAAATTTCACAATCTCAACAATACTAAACTGATCGCAAAAACAAAACAAATATAATAATCTTTTTGTTTAAAAAACTATTTTTATAAAAAAATGTATTTTTTTAGTTTTTAATGTTTTTTCTCAAATTTTTACATACGAAGTATACAAATATGCATACCAAAAGAAGGGGGGTTTAATCACCTTTGCAATGATACCAAATTAAAAATCAGTTCAAAATTTTTCGAATTATGAGGTTTTTAATTTTTCGAAGATCCGATCTTTGACCCCTCATAGCATCTGTAATATAAGTTTGCACAAAAAAAGTTATATACCATTCAAATACGAGCATAAGGCGGACTACGTCTAAATTTTTAGTTTTTTAGTTGTTTACATATATTAATAAAAATAATTTTTTAACAAAGGTCCTATTTCGAGCTTCGAAGGCCCATATCTCGATTTCGGAGGCCAGCTTCGAAAAACGGTGTTATGACTTTTTTTACCTAAGACTCAATCTCTTAAAAAAAAGTTGGTGCTTACACATTTGTCCTCCTATTCGTGGCGTGCGCATTGATGTTGTCACACAAAAGAAGGGACCTACAGTTTTACGTCGACTCTGAACGGCGATTGTATTTTTATGAGAAGCTGCTTTCACGTAGGGTGGCCAGATGCGCTGATTTAATCAGTACATGTGCTGATTTTTTTCTATTGTACTGATTTTTAAGAGCCCGAAATCAGTACGCAAAATCTACTGATTTTTTGAGTTTGTACTGATTTTGTACTGATTTTTACATTTAATAAATACTTTTGTAAATTGGTGTAATTGACATTTACTTGAGGTTTACGTGTTCAAAACAATGGTTTTTGACAACTCATACGTGTGAGCAGATTGAAAGCATTAATTAAATTTAAACCATTATTAAAAAGGTGCCAGCTTGCAATGGTTTCGTTTCCTAGGATTTCGCAAAATAACAAACTGTTTGGATTCAACCCAACCCGATTTGAAATCACTATTTGCAGGTTTTAAAGGATTTACAGGAAAAGCTGGTTTCGCCATTAATAAATCTTATGAAAGGTGGTGGTGAGTTAATCATATATTAAGTACACTGAGAAGATGACAATAAGAGATAATCTGTTGATTATAATTAAACATCCACTAAGAAATCGGCTGTCAGTATTTCAAACTTAAGATGACTACTGCTACGGTACAATGTAAGTTTTAAAAATTTGGAAAAGGTGCAAACTAACGACTCTTAGATATGATATATGTAGCTTTACTTTGAAGTTTGATGTTCGACCACCTGTAATTTTACTTGCACATACACATTTAACACTATTAAATTTCATTCGTACTCGAAAATTCGTTTAGCGATAATTCGGTAATATACCTTTTAGGCAACATTTTAATGAGAATGTTCTATTTAATAAGCACACCAACTAAATATATTTGTATATGCAAACAGATTCTGATTCGAGCTCGTCTTCTACTAAAACTGAATGGGCTACAAATTTTTTTTTTAATTTTCTCAATTTTTATAAATTTTCTAGAAAGTTTGTATCTTCAATTCACATGTCTTTTGTTATAGAATTAACTATATTTTTATAAAAAGATTTAAATTAAGTAAGGAAATAAAAAATTTTCAAGACCTGTCAATACATTTTACTACTATTTTCCTGAGCACAGCTGTACATACATACGTAATATCTTTGATTTGTTTTAAAGTAATGAATTTTTATATTGATAATACTATATATATTTAAAAGTCCATTAGTTATTTTTTGTTAAATTAATGCGCTGTTATTTGGTTGTTATATTGTTAGTAATAAAAATACGCTTAAAAATTAGCTGATTTTTATGACTTTGTACTGATTTTTGATCCCAACTGTACTGATTATGTCACTATAATATCTGGCCACCCTACTTTCACGGCAGAAATACAGTCGGAGGTTTGCCATTGCCTGCAACCCGGTTGGGTTGAACTGGGCTTGAACCCAGACACTGCGGAATGTTGGCGCGCACTGCTAACCGCTACACCGCAACTGCCGTCCATGATTCCACCATATTAAAGGATCTTCTTGTCTCCATTTCTCCATTGTTTGGATATCGACATACCATTGTCAAATATCCTGGTCTCGCTTTTCAATAGAAGCTTTCATTAGAATTCGACCTTTTTCATATGATTCAGCAGCTTTCCCATGCTAACCGATTCATATTTTCGAATTGTTTAGTTCACCATCTACCCAGTTTTGATATTGATGTCAGAAAAGAAAACGAGTTTTGAAATGTATTTCATAAAATATTGCAACAATGAAACCTGAGCGGCGCCATACAGAAATGCCGCTAAGCCGCTCAGAAATGCCGCTCCGTGCGTGGCCACTTCAATAGTATTTAGTAGTATAATAATTTTAAGCCGCTCGCCGCTTTGCCGCTCATTGCGTGGCCTCGATCTTACGGGGCGATTCGGGAAGCAAAAGGATATGTAACCATGCATATTAGTTTGATTTTCATAACATTTAAAAAATAAAAATAAAAAATCAATGGCACGTTTTTTCTCAGCGGCGTTCATTGATGTTTATCTTTTGTCTTTGACATTTCTCTATTTACCAAAAATAATCGATAAATCCGGGTTACAAACGGAGAAGTTATCTTTT
Organism: Rhagoletis zephyria; assembly: GCF_001687245.7. Taxonomy (NCBI): domain Eukaryota; kingdom Metazoa; phylum Arthropoda; class Insecta; order Diptera; family Tephritidae; genus Rhagoletis; species Rhagoletis zephyria. The sequence goes on along the minus strand of NW_016157279.1, from coordinate 31,025 downwards.
TAATACAGGGCTATATCATAACTTGGATTTCAGAGAAATTTTGCAGCAGATATCTAGCTAAACAAAAAAACCTAGTATAATAATATTGTGAAATTTATCCGGCAGCAGTCTACCGGATATCCCATCGGATATCCGCATCCGGCTCTTATTTTTTACAGGATATCCGGGATCCGGTTATCCGGCAAAATCTCTATCCGGCACATCCCTAAAAAAACATAATTATTAACAAAACCAACAACCACATGATCAAGTGTAAATAGCAGCGGAAGAGCTGCGCTTGATTGTAGTTGTCTTAAAACATGAAAAAAGTGGAAAAAGCAACAACAGTTTACGTGGCGATCTGAGCTCAGTGGGTAGACTACTGGCTTAGGCGGCTGCTGTCGTTGGATCGAATCCCAGTTGAAAAAGTCTGATGAGGAGATGTGGTGATCTCCCAAATAGCAGCTATAACTTCTACCAAGGAGTAAATTGTTGTTGTTGCAAAAATTTTCATTAAAAATGGTATCAAGCTTTAATCATTATTTTAAAATTTACGGTTACTGTTTATTAACAAATTGTATTGAAAACACATCTATAGTCAGCAGAAGCTACATATTTTTACTACTATGAGTACAACTAGGAAATGTTATTTCGAATAAACTATTTATTTTACATTGCAATGCTATGTATAAGCGATAAACTATTTTTTTAATGCATATTTATGTATATACACAAATAGGTGAATAGATTCGTATATGATTATTTGTTTTGTAATGTTATTTAGTTATTTGTTTATTTTTTTTTCTTTTGCTATCATAAAAGTTTATTAAAAGCCGTCGTTCTTGAATGAGTTTATATTCATTAACATCAAATATTTTTGTAGCTTTCGATTGCTAATTGGCCTCAAAATTCAAGATTTCTTTCAAATATACTTTAAAAAATAGTTAGTTTTTTTATTTCATGAAAATTTTAAATACTCAGATATGGGCCCTTTTCGAAATTGCATATTCAATTAGATGAATAGTTTTCTCTAATTACTCTTAATCTTCTTCCATCTTTCATCCATTCCAATGGTACTATTTTTATTTCATAATATTATTTAGTTAAATAGGGCAACAGTTAGGCATGGAGTAGGCCTACAGGGGAAACCACGTTAAAAACGCGCCAAGTACAGTACCTCACAAGTAGAGTGAAAATTGTGCATATTATGGAGAATACAATTTATTGAAACGTGACAGAACAATTTTTATAGATAATTGCATAAAATTATCATATGTGCTAGAAACCAAATTTTACAGGCGTGGGTTTTTTCTACATTTCAAAATTTTGTGATTTTTTTACTAGTTCAGAATACTTTTGTATGTCAAATACGATAATTTCACAGCAAAAAAATTAGTTGTAACATACAATAAAAAATTGTTGGCGCAACTATAGGGATTGAAGCTACACTATTTTACCAGGTGATGCGTTGTGGGGTGCAGAACAAATTTGCACCAAAAAGTCAGCTTGGATAAAAAATGCAAACACTCCATATATGTGACCTGCAACCTTGAATAAATATTTTTTTCAGATATGGTAACGATGCGGACTTTTCATATTTAACATATTTAACACATTCGTACTAATTTTCAGCTTTATGCAAATTATTGCAACCTTGAATGACAAACTTGACTGGGCAATTAGTTAAAAAATCACTCGAATCGGGTACTTACTAAAATAAATTTTTACTGTTTTAAAATCTTTACAAAATGGAATTTGGCAATGAAATTTACAGGATATGCCTTTCATACATTAACTCGTTGCGCACTTGAGAAAACTGTAACCCTTTATGAATTTAGATGTGAGTTCGCGCACTAACTAATATTTCTTCAGCTGCTTTGATTCCACCTCAACATCAATTTGTACCAGTAATGGAACAAAACTACAAGGATGAGAAGTTCAAAGCAAACAATTCGAGTGCCAAACATTCTGATTCGAACTAAGTAGTACATACATACATATGTATGTATATGGCTCATTCCACCTCAAATCACCCAGGCCGGCGGAAAGTGAATTTAAGTTTGCGATAAAACTCACAGGGATTGTTCCTTGAACAATTTAAGGAGACACGTATTTTTTCTTTTTGCTCAGAAATGCGAATTTTTCGAATAATGAATTTTTTTTTCCTTTTGAGTACGAACGCTTCTTTTTTCCTCTCTTAATAGCAACTTTTGATGAAATCGCTTATAACTGCCGCAAAAAAGCAAGGATTTTAACGATTTTTTTTTTTAATTGCAGATATTGATCTACTGAATCGATCTAGTGAACTAAAAGTCAGTAATTGTTTATTAATAATTAATTATTGTTTATAAACAAAAATTTTTTTTTTTTCAAATGATTTTTTTCAAATTGCCACATCTTTTTTTTCTCTCAAACTTTTTTGTCTATTAGGGAATAGTATAAACTATTGTCAGTACGAGTAGCAATATGCTAAAATTCGTCGTTTTCGAGTTATGATTTTTTTTCTGAAAATGCACTTATATGATGCTAGCAGATTTTCGTGCCAGTTGAGGACGCAAAAATTGTTGCCCATTATGATAAAGTTTCCTTGCTGGAAATTTTTTGAGGTTGCCCGATCAGAGCCAAAAGTTTTTTCCAATTGGGCTCTAATTTTGGCCTAATTGGGGCCCAATTAGCGATTTGCCCAATCTACCGAAGATTTCCCCAACCAGTGCTCACAATTTGCTCAAAGTGAACATGCATACGCAATTAAAACGTTTTTATCGATAAAATCACACATACACACATCAAAATTCCCTACGAAAAAAAATAGTTTTTAATTTTTCTCTTGAAAAATTTCCCACATAAAATTTGTTGATAAAAAAAAATAGTTTTTGAAAATATGCCATCTCAAAAAAATTGGAAAAAATCACAATGGTAGCTCTGAGTATTGCGCAATATTTAAGTATAATGTTATGGGGTGCACTCTACAATAATTTGAGTTATGAATTTTTTTTTACACCGAAGTTGAGTAAAATGAGTACATTACCAATTTACAAATTTTTTAAACTTTTTTGGAATTTTTTTGAATACGCAGTTTTATAGCCCATTAAATTTTAGTATAATAAAGTGGAAGTTTTAAGAGATTGCAAAACAGCCGTTAATTTTTTTTTTTTTTTTTTCTTTGAAAACGGTTTTAGGCATTTTCATCGATAAGGAAAAAGTGCAAGAAGCCGTGGGCATAAACAATATTAAAAATCAACGCAATTTTGCAGTAGCTTAACACTTGCACTTTATTATACTCATCGGCTACAAAATTGCATACTCAAAAAAATTCTAAACAAAATTTTATTTTTTTTTTAATTGTAATGTACACATTTTACTCAACTTCGGTGTAAAAATAATTCATAACTCAAATTATTGTAGAGTGCACCCCATAACATTATACTTAAATATTCACAGAGAAATTTTCGTTTTCAAATTTGTATGGAACGTTTTACTTTTAAAAACATTTTGACCCAGGTTTTGCACCTACAATATTTATTTCAATTTTGAGAACGAAAATTTTTAATTCAATTTCCAAAATCCATGTTTTGGTTTTTGATACGAACATTTTCAAATCGTTTTTAGAAACGATAGTTTGATAATTGAATATGCGCATGTTGAAATTAAATCCTAAAATGTTTTTTCTTCATTTTAAAAATATAAGTTTTCAAATATGATATTCAAATTTTATTTTTATTAAATCACAACAAGTCGCTTGGTGCACACATGGTCAAAAATATATTGATATACATACTTATAAATAAATATACTTATAAATAAGTTACAACATTTAATAAATGAAATACAGATGTTTTACATATTACTATATACATACATACAGATGTTCTTGCCTCACTTCCAAGCTGGGCCTGCTAGTTTTGCTTCACGCTGGTCAAATCCTGTAATTTAAATAAAGAAAATTTTAAATTATTATTTAATAACCCATAAGAATTTGTTTTTGTAAGTTACTCTTACCAAAGCTTTTTTCGGTCAAAGAAGTCCACCAATGTCCCTTATATGTAGTTATAGGGGTTAGAATGGCAGTATTGTTTGTATAACTTCATCGCCTTTTCTGAAGATTGAAGTAACTTATTTATCTGAACACAATTTTTCCGACAAATGATGCAAACATATGAAAGTTTTTCATTATAGCTAGGTATCTTTTTAAATTATAATGCAAAATATTTTAGTTTTAAATATTTTTCATACCTAACTGATTGAAAATATTTTAACGTTTTTATTTTAAAAATGTCTAGTTTTTTTTGATTGTTGAAAATTGTGTCGCTCTACAACTTGTTGGGAAAATATTCTAAAATGTTTCATTTAAGTTTTTAAAATACGCATTTTTGACGCTATTTCTTTAATGTCGATTGTTCTGCTCAGTAATAAAAGTGAATATATTATAACGACCGTTTTTGTTTTGCAAATGTTTCGTTTTAAAGTCGTAAGTACAAATACTGTATTTTTTATTTTGTATGAAGTAAAATTATACCAAAAAATTTTATTTTACAATTTCTTTTAAAAACTTGCATTTTATCTGTATCATTTTCTCTGTGTTGCGCAATACTCAGAGCTACCATGGTGTTTTTTTGCCAATTTTTTTTGAGATGGCATATTTTGAAAAACTATTTTTTTTTTATCAAAAAATTTGTATGTGGAAAATTTTTCAAGAGAAAAATTAAAAACCAGATGTGGCAATTTGAAAAAAATCAATTTGAAAAAAAAAATGTTTGTTTATAAACAATAATTAATTATTAATAAACAATTACTGATTTTTAGTTCACTAGATCGATTCAGTAGATCAATATCTGCAATTAAAAAAAAAATCGTTAAAATCCTTGCTTTTTTGCGGCAGTTTTAAGCGATTTCATCAAAAGTTGCTATTAAGAGAGGAAAAAAGAAGCGTTCGTACTCAAAAAGAAAAAAATTCATTATTCGAAAAATTCGCATTTCTGAGCAAAAAGAAAAAATACGTGTCTCCTTAAATTGTTCAAGGAACAATCCCTGTGAGTTTTATCGCAAACTTAAATTCACTTTCCGCCGGCCTGGGTGATTTGAGATGGAATGAGCCGAGTTCCATAACAAAACGCAATAACTCCACTTTTCTTCTTTTTCGAGAATTTTGTACAATCGAATGACATTTTATTTCCTCGAAATAATGTGCCAGTGCAGTAAAATTTTTCTTTAGTCAGCATTTTTTCTGCGTTGTTTGTTCTTTTCTCAATATATTGCCCTCTGACCCGAAAAAAGTGGAATATGTTCTACCCTTATTGAGCCGAGCCGATTTTCATTCATTTGTAATTATTCTTTATTCATTAGTTTATGTATAATGACAGTGAATTGTATAAGTTTATTAAAATTAATAAAATGTAGTTCCAAATTAGGAATCATGAATTTTTAAGTTGACATTTTTTTCGATCTTCTCTTTAATAAATAATGCAACCATTTTATAGGGCGCAGGGTCACATTTACATAATGTTGCCATATATTAAAGCAATATTTTCATTCAGAAAAGGAATCGCTTTAACTCTGCTTTTTGAAATCTATGGGGAGTATTCATAGTCCAAATAAACTCGACACTAAAATTAGTTGCAGCTTCTTGACATAATTTCCAATGGACTATCTGTCAAAACAGCTACAACTAACTTTATAAACGACTTTATTTCAGACCAAATCGCAATATTTTCTTGTTCAATCCATCCTAGGAGATAATTTAGGTAGGCCTTCTTAACTGAAGCCATTCTAGGAAGCCTACCCAAGAAGGGCTGAAAAGAGTGTTTCCTTGCATGCCTTCATATATTCATAGTACTATGATATTACCACAACTAAGGGATGTGGCCAACCTTTTCAAGCTGAGAAGTAACAGACTAGAAAGACTTATCCATTTAAAATTTACGCGAATGCGTAAATTTATTATTTAGCATTACATATGAATTTCAATAAACATTTTAAGTTGAAATAACACATATTTGATATAAACCTTAGGCAAATTCTTCAAAAATGTATTTTATAAATTAAAGAAGCAACTTTAAAAGAACTGCTACAAAAGGACTTCTGAAGTACGTTCTATAAAAGCCCTTCTGGAAGGCCTTCCATGGGTAGCGAAAGAAGAAGCCCTTCAATTTATGCCACTCCATACAAAAAAGAAAGGAGGAAGGAATCTAGAGTGGAAGGCATCTTGACTCTCAGGAAGGTCTTTCGGAAGGGCTTTTAACTCCTGAAATTATCCACTGGGATATACCGAAGTCAGATACTGGAATTGGAAAGAGTTTTTTGTAAAATGAGCAGATAATTTTTTCAAAGCGTTGTCGATGTGTTCAAGTTAATCATTCCAACCGAAATGCAATAAAACCTTTTGTTCAGACCAGAAAGGTGTAATTCCGAAAATTCAAAGCAAAAAGCAAAGCTATTAGTAGGTACACAACCATTCAAATATAATATATAGTTTCTATTGAGAAATATGCATCTATTTTGCATTTTCTCAATTATCTAGAAACTGTTCATGTGGGATTATTGCGTTTTGGTATCGAGATCCTCACATAGTTTGACAAATTCAACACTAAAAAAACAGGTTTTAGCACTTTGTCAACATATGTAAATATTGCTGTCTGTTTATGCATGGCACATGGTATATCCCTTCCACAAATATAGCATATTTTACAATTTTAATACATTCCGTGTGGTTCTATGGTTATTGCAAAAGAATTCGCGAGCAAATTATATATTCAAAATAAAACTGTTTAAAGTAGTGCAAATACTATATAAAAATAAAAACAAGTGGAAAAAACTAAAGGTTAGATGTTTAGCATCCATAAAAAGCAACGAAAGAAGGTAGTCGAATCAAGATTACAAAGCGTAGTCTCAGCTAAGTACATTCCCTGCCTCAGAAGGTCATAACTCACCTATCGAACAACGACGGTTTCTCTTTCTTCACATAATTGCTAGGTACATAACCTGATTGATTGCGATTATTTTGCACACGCCACCAATGTTTCGAGTCGTCAAGCAGTAAGTATCGTTCGTTTTTTCGCAAATCTAATTCTTGCGCTCCTTGCGCCGCGTAATCGTATTTGGCCACAACGTAGCAAACATCTTCTTGTGATTTGCCTGCAAAAACCAATGAAAAATATTAAAAACTAGTCGGATTCAATTAACAGTTGACTTACGTACATACACATGCACCAGGTAATTTAAAAATGTTTGCACTCTTCTGTTTGCAATATAGACTAGTACGCCCGGTTGAGATTTATAGGTACATGTACATGTACTAAGTCGTATCACGACATACAGAAAAGAGTTTAGTTACGTCAACACATGATTTGGTTATAGTTACATTATTTGTTTATACTTAGTTACCAAATCATATGTTGAGAGGAACATATTTGGCTGACTTTTTTCTGAGTGTATGAAAGAAAACGAGTTCAGCGTGTTTCAATTTTATTTAAACACTTATGTGGAAAGAAAATTTAGACACCCGCTAAAGATAGCTAAATTACGTTTTTTGCTATAACTTTCTTATTTTACATCCGATTTTATAAATCTTTATGACGGCGAAAAGGTCTCGCTTATTTTAATTTATATCTTCACTAATTTTGGGAAATACTATCAACAGATTTTTATTTTTACACTCTAAATCTTAAGCTCTCAAAAAACGATTACGAACTTGCTAAAAAGGATTAGGCTTCATTCCCAAACAAAAAAGTTATAATCTTTTTTTTTGTTGTATTTAACATTTCATGATCTGCATTTAGCATATTTTGTATGCTAATAGCTCGACCATCGAAAAAGGTTGATACACTTGAACGGTTGTAACTCAGTTGGGAAACAATTTTAAATAGTTGACCGAGTTCCTGTCTTGCTTAGCTTAAATCAAAAACCTATAATCAAAAATTAATATTCTTGAAAGTATGAAGTTTCTACTGAAGAAGAGATCGCAGCAGTAAAAAAAATGTTTTTGAAGTTTAGCGACGGTTGGGAGTAAATGGGCAAATTGAACGGAAATGATGCACACTGAAACTGTTGGGACGGAAATGGTTTCAACAGAAACAAGTGCTTGTTAAATGCATGCACATGGTATTAATTTAACAAAAACGTGCTAATAAGCTGTTTTAGAATCAGATTTAGATTAAGACCAATACAAGAACAAACGTAAAGGTTAGTACATACTAAGATGAAGAAAAGGATAAAGGCAAAGGTAAAATTTTAAAAAAAGCAAAGATACCTAAAGATAACGGCATAAATTAAGATCAAGGTAAATCTAAACAAATAAATGCGCACCAAAGAAGATTGGACAAACAACAGAACTTCTCCGTGTACAACATAAAGGACAAAGATTGAATATATTAGAAAATATGGAAATATATAAACAGAAGACCTTCAAAGGACAAATAATAAATGAGCAAATAAATACTGTATCGGACGTACTGTTTGAACCTCTAAAACTATTGTACGAGAAGAAAATGACAAAATATTGAGGATAGACATGGAAGGTTATACACTAACTACAAAAACAAAGACCAGCAAACACAAGCCAGAACAATTCATCTACCTATTCAGCACTGAAAAACTAAGACGTACCTAAAAAAAGAAAGAGGTAGTTAATAAGGAGTATAAATATGAGAAACCAACAAAAATTATCCAGAACGAAAAATGATACTGAAGATGGCACAACGCCGAAACCGGTTTGTCTCCAAACCCAATTTGACAAGGGATGGCGGAAATTCGTTCCACAATGCATCATACACCCACCCTGTCGGAAACAACAACAACCAAAAAGGAAATATTTATGCCAGTCAGGCATATTATTCCAAAACCAACTTACTATTGATTGTATACCAACGACGTTCACTGAAGATCAACAACACAAACGCCAATATTTGGTTTAATAAACAATGTATTGCTATGAATATGATACCAAAATACGCCCAAATGAAACCGAAATCAAAAACAGCAGCGAGTCAGAAAATTGTCATGAAAGCTGAGAACAACTACCTACAATGGGAATTAAAAAACTTGCAAGCCAAAAAGGAACACATATGTCGGCACATAATTGAAAAAGACATAAAGACCAAGAAGACTAGGAAGCAGAAGGATGAAAACCAAACCATAAAAGGGCTCAAAGAAAAGTTTAAGGCAAGCAATGTTATAACCACAAAAGCAGGACAAAGGCAATACCACCGTAATAATTGATAAAAAAGATTACAAGAGAAAACTGAAAAACTAATAACTGAAATAGGGTGCAATAAATTGGGAAATGATCCCAAAGAATACCAGGCAGCAATAAAGAATACCATAAAGAAAAGCACAACCATAATAAAGGATAATCTAGCATATAGACTAATACTTATGAACCTGAGTGTCCCTCCATTGATTGCCTTGCCAAAGATACACAAACCAGGCACTCCGATGAGACCTATCATTAACTAAAGTCTGCTCCCTGTACAGACTCTCCAAGCCCCTTAAGACGCTGCTGAAGGATAACCTGAATTTACGAAATAAATACACCATTACGAATACAGCAGAACTAATCGAGAAGATGAAATCGTTGAAGATCAACAAAAACAATTCGTATCATTCGACATCAAGGGCCTTTACCCATCGATACCAACAATAGAAACCATAAAAACCGTACAAGAAATACTGATTGAAAAAATGAAAAGAGAAGCTGCTACGGAAATAGTAAACGCATTGAAGGTTACATTAAAACAGAACTACTTCCAGTTCAATAATAAGATATATAAACAGACGAAGGATAGGAATGGGCAATCCGACGTCAGCAATACTCATGGAAGTATTCATGCAAACACTAGAGGAGAAATATATGGGAAACCTATCGACCAACCTAGAAGTAAAATTCTACGCGAGATATGTCGATGATGTAATATGTCTAATAGAGGGAAACAAAGAGAAGCAGATACTCGACTATCTCAACAAACAACGCCAGAATATAAAATTCACTAAAGAAACGGAAGAGGAAAGGAAGACTAACTATCTGGATTTAACAATTGAACAATGGAAATAAACAATACCACAAGCAAGATAGAGTTTGAGATGTACAGAAAACCAACAGCCACAGAAACAATAACAACAGCTCACACTATCCACAGCAACACAAAAATTCAGCACTTAGACAACTAATAACGAGGCTTGAAAGGACCCCTCTAACAGAAGAAGACTACAAGAATGAACTGGATACAATATATGCCATTGCGCAATATAACGGATATAAGAGGCCTGGTTGAAAAGTTAAGAAAGGACACAAAATCGAAAAAGACAAGCAAAGAGGAAAACAATAAAAAAAACTTGGGCAGTTCTAACTTACACGGGAAAGACATCGTATAAACTTGCTTAATTCTTTCATAAGTACGACATTCAGACATCATTTAAAACAAGGAACACTGTGGGAGGAATATTGAAAAAGAAAATAAGCGAGGAAGTCCCCCTAGATAAACAGGGCGTTTACAAGTTAACCTGCGAATGCCGATACAGCTACATAGGACAAACAGGACGAAATATAAGAACAAGGTATCGAGAACACATAAGGGATTATAATAAGAAAAAACGTAAACCAGAGGCTACAATAGAATCGAACTTCGCAAATCACATGATCAAAAATAAATGCGCACCAATGAAGATTGGACAAACAACAGAACTTCCCCGAGTACAACATAAAGGACAAAGATTGAATATATTACAAAATATGGAAATATATAAACAGAAGCCCTTCAAAGGACAAATGAGCAAATAAATACGTTATCGGACGGACTGTTTGAACCTCTAAAACTGTTGTACGAGAAGAAAAATGACAAAATATTAAGGATAGACATGGAAGGGAATACACTAACTACAAAAACAAAGACCAGCATACACAAGCCAGAACAATTCATCTACCTATTCAGCACTGCAAAACTAAGACGTACCTAACAAAATAAAGAGGTAGTTAATAAGGAGTATTTATAAATACGAGCAACCAACAAAAATTATCCAGAACGAAAAATGACACTGAAGATGGCGCAACGCCGAAACCGGTTTGCCTCCAAACCATATTTGACAAGAGATGACGGAAATTCGTTCCAAAATACATCATAAATCTAAACACTTTAAGACAAAGGTTAAGGGGAATATGTCAAAATAAAGATAAATGTGAAGAAAAAGATGAGAATGAAGATCGATATTGTTATCTTTATAGTACTGATATTGCTATCGATATTTTTATCGAAATAATAATCTATATAGCAACCGATATTGTTATCACTATAATAATCAATACATTTATCGATATTTTCATCGGTATATTTAGCGACATTGTTATCGATATAATAACACTGGTTTACAGCAAAAATGTTCTATGGATGCCACTATCCAATTCCTATCTAGAATTGCCAAGTGATTCCGAAAATCGAGTTAATTTTTTTCTATGGATACGTTTTCGAGAAATTTTCGATTTACCGTTATTCAGCTTAAAGCAAAAAAATGGTTCCTTTTAATCACGTATATCTTACGAACCAATTTAAAAATCTTAATATAAAGTGAAGCAAATGAAAGCTAATAAAATTCTCCATAAACCGTATATACACCTCTTTCCGATAGTGATTATAGGTTCTGAAAAATTAATTAATCATTCCAGCTTTTTTTATTTTTTAGTGAAAAAAAGAAGAAACATTTAAAAAATAACAGGCTCTGTGCCAAATTTTTGCATTTCTGCTAAAGCCTGTCCTGTTACAAAAAAAAAAAAACAAAATGAATTACTAATGAAGAAAATCGATAGATTAATAAGAAATAATGAGTGCTCAAATGAAAATACGCCAAGATAATTTGTATGAAAAATTAGCAGAAAGGAAAGTTACTCATACGCCACGTACACCTAAGTAACACGCTTTTCTGCTCATATTGCATACAAAAAATCTTTGTGTATTTTCATTTGACCATTCATTACTTCTTTATTTATATCTCGCTTTCGTTCACTAGTAACTTGATTTTTTTTTGTAACAGAATAGGCTTTAGCAAAGAACCTGTTATTTTTTAAGTTCTTGTTCTGTTAAAATTTCATTTTTTCATTTAAAAAAAAATGGAATGATTAATAAATTTGTCAGAAACTATAAGTCCTATTGGAAAGTGGTGTAAACATGGAGAATTTTATTAGCTTTGATTTGACGTATCTCCTTTTAAGATTGTTAAATTGGTTTGCAAGATATATGTACGTGATCAAGTAGAACCATTTTTTGTTTTAAGCTGAATAACGGTAAATTCCAAATATCTCGAACACGTATCCATAAAAAAATTACCTCGATTTTCGGAATCACCGAACAATTATAGAAATTGGATAGTGGCTTCTGGAGAACAAAAACCAAACTAAAATGTGTGATCCAGTGTAATCGGTCGGCACATGGCATGGGACCACATTATATGACATCACATCACATTAAATCACATGATATGACATGGCATCACATGACATGACATCACATGATATGACATTACATAATATGATATCATATGACATGACCTCACATGATATGGCATGGCATCACATGACATCACATGACATCACATCACATGATATGACATCGTATGACATGATATGACATCACATGACATGACATCACATGATATGACATAACATCACATGAAATGACAGCACATGACATGACATCACATATACTTAGGTCTCTTTTTATGCGTATTTGAATTTATGCGCTTTTTCAAACCATTTTTTAAGCGGTTTTTTAGAATTTTTTACATGGAGTATCTGAATTTATGCGGTTTTTGAAAATGCTGAAACGCATCACCTGTTTTTGTATGCAAGTAAAGAACTTTTTCATGCGGATTTTTTTTTATGCGGCTTTCTGAGAAACGCATGTACCGCATAAAAAAGATCTAAGTGTAATTTCTTATTTATCACGTCATCCCACCTCACCTCATCTAGGTGAGTAGGTAGATGAAGAAAAGGATAAAAGCAAAGATAAGAGAGATAAAAACAAACATGAAGACCAAGGTAAATTCAAACACTTTGCTTTTTTAGTATAGTATGAAAAGGCGTAACTCACATCCTCGCTGAAATGCAACAAAGCCACACCTAACTCAAAATGTTTATTTCATAAAACGAGATGGGGACTTATATTCGATTAAATGCATCATAATCATGGCCGCAAAGTTTAGGCTTTTGCTTGGAATTGCTTATTTGGCTTATTCAAGGTTTCCAAGCTTAATTTTAACGTTCATGCTTATTTCAATTTATTAAGCTAAGTACGGACCTTTTAAGAAAACGGTCAAGAAACAAATTAATATTATTTCGTGTGTGTGAATAGTAGTGTCCAAGGAGTTTTGACATCTGATATTTTACAGCCTGATGTCTCACTTTTTCCTTCCGAAATAATGGAACGGGCACATATTTCTGTTGAAAACAAGGGTAACTTTCACTCTTCACAAACAAACTTTAGCAAACCATGGTAGAAAGCATAGCAAATTTCTTAAAAACTTCGCAACTCTTGATTGTCCATTGTAATTTTTCAATCCTTGAAATAAACTGAATAAAAACATTAAACTGCACACAAACTTTTGTATTTTCGCGAGCATATTTGCAAGCATATTTATCAATGTTTTAGTGCTTATCTAAGCGCTTAAAATGGATTTTTGCTTGCGTATTTTCTTCGGTCCTGATCATAATCAATCAAAAAGTAAATTTTGGATTTTTAGTTACGGATTTTTGTATTTAACCCACGATGTGAGTTACACCCTTTCCATACTATACTAACGATATGAAAGATAAAAAAGATAAATACCCGAATAATGGTAAGTATAAAAATAAAGATAAAAGGAAAACATATTAAGATAAAAATAATTATAACGAAAAGGGTATAGGTAGGGATAAAGATAGGAAAAAGATAAAATATAACCTTAAGCTTATAACATTATATTAACAGGCTAGTCGTTTTATTCACAATTTCAAACCAATGAAATATATATGTGCGCTGGGTTTGGGTCCCGCCACGTTAAAACCCGCCAAATGAAAAAGAACAAAAAGCCTCGGATGCGATCCCCTTTTTTGATGGCGATCGCGGCAAACGTATACCGGACTATGATTTCAGGGTATGCACCTGAAATATCCGGACTCTTAATGTGGAGGGTGCCTCTACCCGGCTGGTTGATGTCCTCGGGAAGACATCACCGCCATTCAAGAAATGCGATGGACGGGGCAAGGCAAGGTAAGCGTGTAGCCTAGCGTCGTTTACTACAGTTGCCCCGTAAAGGAGCGCAAATTCGGTACTGGCGTTCACCGCGGTGGACACATTCCGCTTCAAGGCTAGATTCTTCAACATCTCGCTCATCTGTGCCCATGCCCTGACGGAAGAGAAGGACGAGGCGTCCAAGGGTCTCTTCTATGAGCGGTTAGAGCGTACGTATAAGCACTGCTCCCACACGATATAAAAAAACGTGCTTGGCGATTTCAATGCCAAGGTGGGAAAAAGGATCTGTGGCGCCACGACGAAACGTCCGATAACGGACGATAATGGACTGAGGCTCATCGACTTCGCCGGGCTCGAAGCATGGTAATATGTGTTACTTGGTTGAAGCATAAAAAGATCCAGATCCAGATCGAAAAACGAGAAACCAAATCGACCATGTTGTAATAGACGGAAGGCATGTTTCCAGTGTTTTAGACGTACGTACACTCCGAGGGCCAAACATCTACTCGGACCACTATCTTATTGCAGCCAGATACTCATCGTCCTCTGTGCAGCAAAAACTGTGCGTCCAACAACGCAAGGAAAGCTTAACGTCGAAAAGCTGCAATCAAAACAGACGGCCAATTTATTCGCCACACGACTCTCACACTTGGCTTCTGAGAGCACTCTTCAACAAAACGACATATGCGAGCAATGAAACCACATTTCCCGCTCATTAACTACCGCAGCCGAAGAAAAGGTCGGATTTCAGTGAGCCCGAAAGAACAACTGGTACGATGAGTAGTGTCAAGAAGCTGCGGAGAAATCAGATGTCACGCTGCGATCGGGCGCAAAGCGAGCCATGTGGGACCGTTATAGGGAACTGAAGAGGAAAGCGAGACGTATTTGCCGCAATAAAAACAGAGCCGCCGAAATCCGTGAGTGTGAAGAGCTGAAAAAGCTGGCCGACAGGAAAAACTCCAGAAAATGTTATCAGAGAAGACCAGTCCGAACTCCTGTTATTACAACCATGGCAACCACAACGTACTTAAACTATGGAGGGAACACTTTTCCACCTTATTGAATGGCAGCAGCACTGAAAGTAGAGGAGAAGACGAACTCAAGCACCCAGTCGATGACGATGGAGTCGATGTCCCACCGCCTGACTATGACGAGATACGAATACGAGTTTTTATGCGGCTGAAAAACAACAAAGCTGCTGAAGCTGACGGCCTGCCAGCCGAGCTATTCATGTACGTTGACGAAGAGTTGATAAAGTGCATGCATCAACTCCTATGCAGAATATGGTCCGACGACTGGAATTTAAGTGTGCTCTGCCCAATCCACAAGAAGGCGACCCTACCATTCGCGACAACTACCGCAGGATCCGCATTCTAATCATAGGTTTCAAGGTCTTATCGAGCGTATTGAGTGAAAGACTGAAGCCCACCGACAATGAACTGATTGGGCCTTATTAGTGTAGCTTTAGACCTGGCAAATCCACCATAGATCAGGTATTCACACATAATATATTTGTCGATTTCAAAGCACCAAAGGAAGCTGTCTTTATGCCGCGATGTCAGAACTTGGTATCCCCACGAAACTAATACAACTGCGTAAAATGACGTTGAGCAATACCATCAGCTCCGTCAGAATTGGGAAGGACCTCTCTGAGCCGTTTGATACCAAACGAGGTTTCAGACAAGGGGACTCCCTTTCGTGCAATTTCTTTAATCTGATGTTGGGGAAGATAATAAGAGCCGCAGAACTGAACCGCTCAGGCACAATACTTTGCAATAGCGTACAATCGCTGGCGTATGCCGACGACATCGACATTATCGGTAAAAACGAGTTCTACGTCTGTTCTGCCTACGCGGGATTGGATAGAGAAACAAAGCGAATGGGTCTGGTGGTGAACGAGGACAAAACGAAGTATCTTCTGTCATCACACAAACAGTCAGAGCATACGCGTCTTGGTACCCACGTCACTGTTGACAGTTACAAGTTTGAAAAAGTAGACGACTTCGCTTTTTTGGGAACCAGAATTACACCAATAATAATGACAGCCTTGCAATCCAACGGAGAATCACTCTTGCCAACAAGTGCTACTTTGGACTGAGTAGGCAATTGAGGAGTAAAGTCCTCTCTTGTCGTACAAAAATCACATTATATAAGTCACTGATCATGCATGTGCTGGTTTATGGCGCACAGTGTGGAAATTGGGACTTTTTTCGTCGCAAATTCTAATATCTCTAATTTCCACACTGTGTGGCGCGGAGGCATGGATAATGAAAAAATCTGACGAGGCGGCTGTTGGAGTTTTCGAGGGAAAGGTTCAGCGAAATGTTTACGGGCGTTTACGCGTTGGCGAAGGCGAATAGCCTTACAAACTGTTCAGCAACAAGCTACTAAGCTATACTTAATTTATTTGAACAGAACGGCATAGCAGATGTGCCCAAAAATCGCAAATTAATAAAAAAAATTATTGGGAAGTGCGAACGCAGGAATATTCCAGTTGTTGGCAGTCTTACAATTTTCCTGTTCGCGTACACAAAAATCCAGCAAAGTAGGGGAAATTGAGGGACCAAATTGACATTTCATTCTGATGAAAAGCTGCTAGTTTCTGTTGGAAAGATTTTTACCAGCAGCCATTTGCCAGCAAGAAAAAGAGCTTATCAAAGTCATCTGTTTTCAATTTATGAAAATATGGAAATTTATTTTAGATTTAGATTTATTATTATGATTTTTAAGTTTGAAATGACTTATTAGAACTGCAAATGTATCGAAAGAAAGCAAATACTCATTTACTCATGTTTTCTTAGCAAAATGCTTTAGGAAAACTTTTATGTTATATTCTTTTCATGTTTTCTGTTTTATGCTTTTAAATGTAAACAAAATTTCGATCAGCTGTACTAAAAACTTGCAAGTTTTTGCTAGTTTTGCGTTCGCGTACTTTTGCCAACATTTCTCTCTTTGAGAGAGAATATATAAAAATTCATTAGAATTTTGCTTATATAAACGTATTTATAGAAATTTTTCCATCGTTTGTTAGCGTTATTCATCTTAATACAAAAAGTGGTTCCACTTAATCACGTATATCTTACAAACCTATTTAACAATCTTAAAATGATATACGTCAAATGAAAGCTAATGAAATTCTCCATAAACCATATATACATAGCTTTCCAATAGGATTTATAGTTTCTGACAAATTTATTAATCATTCCATTTTTGTTTTTATGAAAAAATTAAAAAATCTAATTTTAACAGAAGGAAAATTTAAAAAATAACAGGTGGAAAATTTTTGCATTTGTGCTAAAGCCTGTTCTGTTAAAAAAAAAAAATCAGATTACTAATGGAGAAAAGCGATAGATAAATAAAGAAGTAATGAGTGGTCAAGTGAAAATGTGCACAGATTTTTTGTAAGAAAAATGAGCAGGAACAAAAGTAACTCATACGCCACGTACACTTGAGTAACACGCTTTTCTGCTCATATTTCATACAAAAAATCGTTGCGCATTTTCATTTCACCACTCATAATTTATTATTTACTCATCGATTTTCATAAATAGTAACTTGATTTTTGTTTGTAACAGAACAGGCTTTAGCACAAATGCAAAAATTTGGCACAGAACCGGTTATTTTTAAATTTTTCTTCTGTTAAAGTTTGATTTGTTTTTCATTAAAAAATGGAAAAAAAACTGGAATGATTAATTAATTTGTCCGAAACTATATCAGTCCTATCGAAAAGTGATGTATATATGATTTATTCCATTACCTTTGATTTGACATATCTCCTTTTAAGATTGTTAAATTGGTTCGTAAGGTATACGTGATTAAATGGAACCACTTTTTGTTTTGAGCTGAATAACGGCAAATTGAAAATATCTCGAAAACTTATCCATAGAAAAAGAAATTAACTAGATTTTCGGGGTCACTTGGCAATTCTAGATAGGAATTGGATAGTGGCGTCTGGAGAACAAAAACCAAACTAAAATTTCTGATGCAGTGTAATTCACAAAACGATGACTTAAGTTGAGTTTAAGTTAAGCTTTTTTAATGTTATTCCTAACATTCGCATTCGCACATTCGCATTCCGAAAATTCGCATTCAAGAATGTGAAAAATATGACATTCGAAACATCCCTAATTTCGATATACTCCTAGTATAAATAGTGAAGAAGAGTTCCAAGACAATCTTAACGTACAAGCACCACCACTTCCAAAAGCATTGAAAGTATCGGACGACAATCTTCAAAATTATTGCTCAGCTCTTGATAAAACTAACCCATCAAATCGAGCCGGCTCTTTACTTGCCGCTATACTTCTAAAGGATATTTAGACAGGAATCGCAGAAACGGCATTGAAAAGGGACTTAGGAGATGACGAAGCTTTCCACGGAAGTCGAAATGTACGAGGGATATTTCCAAAGTTCTGGGAATTGTGCTATAATTAAATTACACAGAACTTCTAGGCAATGTTACTGACGTCAGGCGAGTCTTGACATGTTTATGCAACTATCTAGTACATTATTGTTTAGTCTGATTTAGGTGTACGACTGATATAGACGCGTTTTCATATCACTGTTTTTATAACCATGGAAGATGCAGCTAAATCCCAAAGAGCAATAATTTTCTTTTTGTGGAAAGAAGGTGTGAAAACATCAGAAACTATACAGCGGGCCACTGCGACAGGCACTTGTGCCCGTTATCGCAACAAGATAATGCAGTGATTATCATCTGTTCCCTTACGGAGTGTTCGATTTGAAAGTTTAACTGACGTAAATCGTGCCATAAATAAGTGGATTGAGGAGACACCGAAAAAGTTGTTTGAGGACGGCTTAACAAATGTAGTTTATCGTTAAGATAAATGTATTCAGTTTAATGGAGATTATGTTGAATAACTACTATACATTGTAATATTGACGAAAATTACCAAAATAATACAAATCATACCTAAATTCCCAGAACTTTGAAGACATCCCTCGTATGGCAAAACATATGTATGCATGCTATATGCGTCGGCTGCCGCTAGACTTGCAGTTAATATACGAATTTTCCTCTGGAATCAATCCGCCTTTATCTATCCGCAAATTTCACATTCCTCGAGAATGTAGTAATTTTAATAGCAATTTCTGCGTGGAAACGATAGACTTGAATAGATTTAACAATACTGAGCCTACAAATTTGCAATTTTGTTTGCAAAAATACTGCAAGAATATCATTACTTGAACAAAATTATTCAAATTCCATAAGCATTTCGGTACATAGAAGTACCACATATGTATATTACTATTATTGGCTGACGAGAAATTTCATAAATTTAACTCATATTTTATTTCATACTCAAAATACTGAGCGTTTTGTCCACGTTTAAGT
The DNA here is from genome assembly GCF_001687245.7 of Rhagoletis zephyria. Taxonomy (NCBI): domain Eukaryota; kingdom Metazoa; phylum Arthropoda; class Insecta; order Diptera; family Tephritidae; genus Rhagoletis; species Rhagoletis zephyria. The sequence goes on along the minus strand of NW_016157279.1, from coordinate 11,480 downwards.
TCACTTCAGTTCACTTGCAGTTTCAGACACAGAACGTCTTGGGCATATTTTTGCTAAACATTATAACTGTTTTGTTTGTGAATAAAGCCTAATCGTCATCGTTTTTTGAGCTTTAGATTTATAGCATAAAAATAAAAATCAAGGGGTAGTATTTCCAAAACTAGTAAAGGTATAAATCAAAACGGGTTTGAACGCTTAAACTGTTTAATTGTCAATATAGTTCGAAGGGGTGCCTTTTCGGCGACGTAAAGATTTTAAAAATAGGATATCAAATAAGAAAGTTATAGCAAAAGACGTCATTTAGCTGTTTTTAGCGGGTGCCTTATAAAAATTTGACACCCAAATTTTTTCTTGACATTAGTATTCAAATAAAACTGACACACGCTTAACTTTTTTTCGTGATAAGCCTTAATGTACACTCTTAATATCGAAACTTTACAGAATACCCTGGATGTCTAATTACGCATGCGTGCATGTGTATGTATCCATGCATGTACTCTGACTAATTTTTGTTAATACCAACCGTGTTTCATGTTGCCCGCCATGGATTGTTGACCGGAACTCGAATTACCGCTGCTGCTGCCGCCGCTGTAATCGCCTCCGTATCCGGCGATATTGGACGCTGCGGTGACTTGACCAAAGGTCACGCTCTTGTGCTGTGCACTACAACTAGATGCAGTCGACAGGGTGCCCTGGTGATATTGTTGCTGTTGGGGCTGTGGACGTTGCTGATGTGCTCCGTTTGTCGCGAATATTACTGTTGCATGCGGGATGTGTCGATGCTGATGTACTGGAGATGGTTCCGGTGAATACTGTTGGTGGTCGTGGGCACTAACCAAGCCACCACCACTATTACTACCTACCAGTAAGTGTGTCCGTTGTCGTTGCTGCAGTTGCTGATGAATCTGACTGTGATGGTATAATTGATGTTTTTTGTGTGTTATCGAAACGCTACTCGTCGTTGAGGAACCGGGGATATTGCGTGAAAATTGTTGGGGATATTCCAACATTCCAGTGGTCCTTAAGCGCCAAAGAGGGACGACGTCTTTTGGGTTGTCACTAGGTTCTGATGTTATTCACAACGGTGACAATTCGTCTGCTGAGTGTAAGGGAAAATAGTTTCAATGTTGCCCCCGGTTAGTCTTACTCGCTGTCAATTGATTTCATTCATAGCTACAATAAAGACATCAACAACAACAAATGGGCGACAGTATCCGATGTACGATTTGCGAATTTTATGGTGTGTAATCAATCGAGAAATTTAGAGAAATAAAATAAAAAAGAGAAAAGGCCAAAAATAATATAATTAAGCCATTCAGAAGAATTAATAAGCAAATATGTCATACATAGGCATAGTAATCATTACAATTTAAAAATGTTTTGCAAGATAATAAAAACGCATGTTTTGTTGAATAAAAAATCTAAGAAAGAAATATGACGTAAATATGTATATGAGACATACTTTTTCATATCGGACACCAAATTTGTTGTCACACTTTCGATTGGCTTAAAATTTCTTTTATGGATTCTATACATGAGTGTTCGAGGAATTTTTCTTTCGGAGATATGATCTGTCAAAGTTTGCATTTTTTCGAGATTCTGACTACTCATGTGCTTCTTAAAATCGTTATATCTCGGGTTCTACTGATCGTAGAGACTTCATCTTAACGTCGTTTTAAAGCTAAAGAAACGGGCTTAACATTTCTATATATAAGATGGTCAAGGTTATCCTAAAGCTAACTTAGCTATTAACAGTTGAACTTTTTGAAGTTGATTTGCATAGTGAACTACAGTAAATTAGGGATTTAAAATTACACCATCGTAATCCTTGTTTTATTCTCTACAAAAAACGTGGTTCAAAAAAATTGGCGTTTTTCAAGAAGTAGTTTTAAAATATTTTTCTTTGTGACGGGAAGGTTTATTTTGTGAGAATCAACAATTTTTTGTAATTTGTTTTCGAAAACTTATGTTGAGATATATTTAGTAAGGTGTTAAACATCGGATTTTTGCAAAAATTAAAATTTTATTGCGGATTCCGATAAAATACCTATCCAGATATAATATTTGTATGGCAAGATTTTTCGAAACACCCTTAGAAATGGGCGTGGCAATTGCAGGACTAAAGTTAGCAAAACGCAGATTTTATTGCAGATTTCGGCAAAATATCGCTTCATTAACAACATTTGTTCCACAAACTTTTCAATCAAAGAATATTCTAGAAATGGGCGTGGCTATATTAAAAGCAAAGTTCAAAAATTTAGACTTTATTGTGGATTTCGCAAGAATATCCATACGGATTGAAAAAGTTGTGGAACAAATATTGTTAACGAAGCTATATTCTGCCTTACTAAATATATCTCAACATAAGTTTGAGAAAACAAATTACAAAAAATTCTGGATTCTCACAAAATAAACAATCTCGTCACAAAGAAAAATATTTTAAAAATAGTTCTTGAAAAACGCTAATTTTTTTAACCACCTTTTTTTATAGAGAATTAAACAAGGATTACGATGGTATAATTTTAAATCCCTAATTTACCGGTGCTCACTATGGAAATCATTTAAAAAGTTCAACTGTTAATAGCTTCGTTAGCTTCAGGATAACCTTGACCATCTTATATATAGAAATGTCAAGCCCGTTTCTTTAGCTTTAAAACGACGTTAAGATTGAGTCTTTACGATGAGCAGAACCCGAGATATAACGATTTGAAAAAGTACATGATTAGCCAGAATCACGAAAAAAATGCAAACTTTGGCAGATCATATCTCTGAAGAAAAAAACTATAAAGAAAATTCCTCGAACACGAGTTAGCTTATTTCATGTATAGAACCCATAAAAAAAAATTTTAAACGAATCGGAGACATGACATAATTTTTTTTTACGAAATCCGTCCGACTTAAAAAAGAATGGCTCATATATGTATTTATGCAAGAATGTGAATGAGATACGCCTATATAATATATGTATGTAGGTCTATTTTTTTTATTCTCAATATAAGTACATATGTAGATTGAAATCGCGTTGAGTCTGACATTTCTTCTAAATTGTTGGAGTATTAATATATTACACTACTCAACAATTTTTGAACAACTTTAACTTGTCTAACGTAAAAGTGTATCCTGATTCTGAATCTCATATTGGTTTTTATGGGTGAGACCGACAACGGTGAAAATATGAAAAAACCTATAGTTGCGACAGTTGATGTAAATCACATATGTGCATCGAAAAGTTGTGTTTGTCCTCCTATAGTTTTTACATCTAAGAGAGATTTGTAAAGGAGACTCCAACAAAAGTTGTTTGCCTTCCCACTCATAAATCACAAAAGTGGTTTGCTCACTATAGAAAAAACATGCAGAAAATTAAAAAAAACTTCGTTATTTTTTACAATGTTTCTGAATCGACAGTCTTGAAATCAGAAAAAGTGTTCGGACGATAGAAAAAGTTAGCCAACCTATTTACAGGAAAACTTAAAACCAAATTTCTTCAGTAGCTTTCGAAATTAGACCCAGATGAGATGCCTAAAAAGTGTGTCAGTCTTGGCAATATTTCCAACTTTTAGACGCAATTCGCTGTCAAATTGAGAGAGAAATTTTATTTCCATGTGTGAACAGCCAGAAAGGCCTTTGTGTCACTTTTCGGAAATCAGTTTCAGAAATAAAAGGTGTGACTGCTCATGCAACTGCTTTCTGAAATTTCTCAAATCGACAGCCTCTTCGAAACATAAACGCTCTGAACTGATCCTCACTGAATTATATGTTTAACATATACCACTTCAGACTATAAATACGCTTTTCAATTATATTGGGCTGGGAGCGTCTTGGATGGTTAAAAATTAAATTGGCAACGTCTACATAAACTCCTCGTTCTTTTCATCAGATCGATAGAGGTTAAGAAAGTACCACGAAAGTCTACAACAAAATATAATATTTCCTTTTCTAGCTGCGGCTTTACTCGAGCTTGATTAAGGTTGGGCCAGAACCAAATATTTTTACATCACACAATTAGGCTACCAAGTTACACCATATTTTATGTTACTAATATGCAGGGAACAGATTTTATGGAAATTGTCATTTTATCTGCTAAAGAGATAGAGTATATTCGATTAAGAATGTACACGATTTAGCTTTCCCTGATTCCATATATATGCACACTTGTTGTTGCCTTTTTTAAGATATTTGCCTTTTTTTGCATTTTCTAACTTTAATTGTAAAGGGCAAGGAAAAGGCGTTATTCCTGATAATGGACTGTATGAATAAAAATTAAGCAATTGCTTTTTCTTAAAATTTCATACCTCTTACTTCAACTTTGTTTGAATAAATCGATCAAAGGTCTGAAATGTTAAGAAAAAGCAATTGCTTATATTTATCCATATGGCGCAATATGAAAATTTTAAACGTTCCATATTTAAATTGGGCGCCACTTGTATCAACTTACGTCGAGCGCACGTTTAGTACATTCAAGGCGTTTCCAGAAAACATCAAAATTCATCTTGTGGTTCAATGTTACTACAGCTATAGAGATTAAAGTTTTGTGAGATAAAAACTCGAAAGGAGAAAATAGTCAAAGATTCAATGTAAAAATTTTTCATATAATGAAACTAGTTCATAGTTTCACTAGTTCTCGTTTTACTTGTAAAATAAACATTATAAAATAAATTTAGTTTTTGATAATTTTTCGATTTTTGTCTTTTTAGTGACTTCTTTTGCCTTTTTTGCAATTTCCAGTGCCTTTTCCTGCCTATTTCGCTATTTTATTTTGCCTTTTCTAGCCTATTTCGTTATTTTATTTTGACGTTGGACGTTGGAACGGCCCTGCTATGTGTTTTAAAAAAGAGGCAAATCTGACCATAAATAAGATTTGTTAAGATAGCTCTCAATTCCTGCGCCACCTATCGGAAGACAAACTCACTGATTCTTCTGAAAACTTTTGCACAAAATAAAACTCATTCAAAGCGATGTAGAAATCTGGGAGAAAATGGTACCCAATTAAATGATTCCTGCCATTTTACATTTTTCATTTCATTTATTAATCAATGCATTAGTACAGTAAGATTAAGAAATCTTTTGTAGTACAACAGTAATTTATATACTATGTATGAGACAATAAAGGTTATAATAAATATAATTAACTAAGACTAGAATAAGATAAACAAAATTGGCACAGATATTAGGTTGTATAAATTTAGAATAAAATAAAACTTTGTGATATTACTCCATATACGAATAGCGTTGACAGAAAATAGTCTTGGAGAGCTGAGATAGTTATAGGGACAATTAGGTCATTTACACGTGTTGATTTTGGAAATATTAATTTTTCATATAGGTAGCCGGGAGTCTTATCCATCATAAGACGAAATAGGAATACATATACAATTTCTAGCTTTCAAGTAGTCAGAGATTTCACAGCCCAGCAGGCTTGCCCTCCAGGCAGAGATATGCTAAAATTTTGCTATCCCAAATACATAGCGCGAAATATGGTTGAAAGCTGCCTCAATTTTATGCGCTGAGTGAGAGTCTAATTCAGGATAGCATATTATTGGAAGTATAAGCTGTATTGCAAGTTTCCGCCTGATATCAATTGGTGTAAAAGAGGCAGACATTCTCAAAAGCTTAAACAGACGGCAACGTTGATCCGGATTAACTCGGACTTAATCCAGATCAACCGCAGTTAATTCCCGAGTTGATCCGGATCAACGCTGTCGTCTGTTTATGCTTAAAGTTTCTCAAAGTATAACCCACCTTTCCAACAATGTAGTTTATATGGTCAACACAAGTAAGACTTGTATTAATAACATAACCGAGATTAGTTACCTTGGATACAAATTTAATAGATTTGTCCCCAATGTATGGTGATGAAATATCTATGAGGTTCAGAAGCTTCTTACAAATAGGTAACACGTAACACTTATCTCAATTAAGACAAAGACCATTTTGCGATGCACAGGACTTCATAGATAATAAATCCTTATTAAAATCTGAAGACAAATTAGCTGTTTGCTCTAGAGGCCTGGACATATATAGTTGGATGTCATCAGCGTAATCTTGTTGACAAGTAGAGAATAGGTCGTTCACAAACAGACTAAATAAGAGCGGCCCCAGGATACAGCCTTGGGGAACCCCAGACGACAGCGGTCGTAGCTTAGATAGTTTCGAATTAACTTTTGCACACTGAGACCTGCCTGCCTAGTAGCTCTCCATTAGTCGCACTGCAGATTAATTATTAAAAAAAAAAATTCAGGGAGACTTTCGACTTTCGAAAGAAGCTGTTATATACATACATATGTATGTATGTTCTAACAAAGTGGAGATCGACTTGCGCGCACGTAAAAAAAGCCGTCCTCCCAAATACATTAAAGGTTTTCATAACTGTGAGATTTCTTGCTCAGGGATCATACCAACAGAGTGGTGGCAATGAGGTATTGCTTGGATAAGCCCAACCTACGGTTTCTATTGTGTTTAAAAAAATGTGTATACGTCAAACCGAATTTATTAATAAACTAGTCCTCAGAAATTCGAAATCTTTCTTTTAAATGAAAAGTTTAATCCTTTGGCTAGATCATTGTACAAATACCTAAACCGTACCCCTGGGAGAAGCAATTTAAAATTTAATTGGAATACCGTCTACACCGATTGCATTTGACCGAATCTTGTAGATACTTTTCTACATCAATTTCTGACACTGCACAAAACTCAAACGTTTGACCATGAAAAACACCACCACGATGGAATATGGGACAGGAAGTGAGAGAACAGGGGGAATAGGTACAATTTACAAATTCTTCATTTAGGATATCGGGGTTAAGTTGACAATCTGAACTATCACTGACATGAACACGTAAGGTTTGTAAATTGCGCCACAGTACACTATTAGGGAGCAAGAGACGGAGCTTTTTTGCAAAAAACTTTCTTTTTTCACGTCTCATAGTCAGTGTCGCTTCATTTCTTATTGCCTTGAAAACACACCAATTTCTATCTGTGCGATTCCTTTTCCATGCGGAGTATGACTTTTATTTCGCTTTTTGATAACCGCTTGAACTATATCGTTAAACCAAGGGCAAGACGAAGATGAACATGCGAACTAAGCGCTCGAATAATATTAATGTTCAAGAAGCTTAGTTTTTCATTTACAGAGCTGAAACTCCAGCATGCAGACCAATTGATTTGTGATATGTCATTAAAAACATTGCTAACATTTAAAAACCGGTAGTCAAAAGAAATTATACGAACTAACTGCTTCGTTTTTGTGGTCAAGTTTAATGTTAAGTGAACAAAAAATCAGGGCATGGTCTGATATAAATGATATCTGGTCAAATTTTAAAACTATAGGAGGGTCAGATACTATAAAATAGTCAAGTAAACTTGGACAACATTTATTTCCATACCTTGTGGGTACAGACACATTAACAAACGATAAGCCAACACTAGACACACTATCCATTAGACCAGAGGTTCCCAAAATTTTTTTTCTCGTAGACCCCTTTCAAAAATGTACCGGCTTCGGTGCACCTCCTGCTGATAAATTTCTAAATATTCCCAAAGCTCGTAAAAAATGATATGTGAAGATTAGATCTACCTATGTATGTAAATTTGCATCGCGGGTGAATTCAAAAACTAAACTCGGAGTGGCCAAAATAAAACTAAAAGATTTTCTTTCTATTATTTTTTATTTCTATTTATTAAAATAATGTGATTACACACTTGAAGGTTTTAAAAAATAAAGCTAGAAAATCCATCAAAATTGTCTCTCGATCTGAGAAGTTACATTAAGAGCACCTCGAACCCTAGCGTTATTTACATTATCTTCACCATAAACTCATCAAATGTTCGGCTCACTCAGGAATTTGTAAGTGGAGTATTTGTAAAATAGTTTATTAGTATTGATGGCATCATTTTTACTCAGAGTTTTAAAGTGAGGCGAAAAATATTTATCACTCGAGTTTTTTAAACACAAAACTTAACACAACAAAACGACTAATCTTTTTACGCCAAACTTTTAATTCAGAAACTGACAATAGAGAAAAGAACGGGTCTAGAAAAATCGATGACAAACAACCAAACAAGCAAAAAGCACAAAAAGTGTTCCACCCTCTCATCCTCTTCAAGACAGGATGGGCAAATGGAGTTGTCATTTACGCCTATCACAGTCAGGTGCAACGTGAAGCGACCAGTTAGCAGTACAACAAGTTGTCTGCAGTGTCGTCTGCTCAGTGAAAGCAAAAAACTAGGTAGCCCTTCTGAGATTGAAGGCAACATGAGTTTTGCCCACCTGCATTCCCTCGATGCCTCCCAGTCATTGCTGAACGAAGTATTCACCCAGTTTCTGATGGTTGCTTCGATGGCCGAAAGTGGGTGTACTAAAACTGGTTGCGGACCGAGGAATGCCTGGTCTGAGCCAATTCTGGCCAAATGGTCAGATGTCTCATTACCAGGTACTCCTGAGTGACCTGGCACCCAGAGTAAAGCAAGCTCGTTATGTTTACCACCATAATTTAGTCGATACTTGCATTGCCGAACTAGTTTGGAAGTAGTTAGTTGGCTGGCCAATGCCCTCATGTTCGACCATGTAGTCCATGGCTTTGAGCATTGCAATTACCTCAGCCTGGAAGACCGAAGCATATTCCCCAACAGAAAAGTGAAGTTTATCCCCGTTAACTTCAAAATAGACCCTATATCATGACCCAGAGTCAGTTTTGGAACCATCAGTGAAGATTCGACAATGTGCCCGTCTCAGTAAAGGAATTAAACCAGCATTCAGTCCCAGGGAACTAAGCATTATAGAATCTCTTCAACAAAGGTAATGGTGGCGCACTATCCTGTAGCACTGAAAATGCACAAGTGCTTAAATCTCTGCCGCCAACAATTTCCGCGGCGCCCCACTCAGTGTTATACCAACATCCAGTTCTTTTTAGTCTGCGGGTGGTCTTTAAGGCTTTCCCACGTATGAAAACACAAAACAACTGTAAATGCAGCAATGCGTCAAGAGCACTATAGACCACTAAAAAAAATTAAAGTTAAATAAAGAGCCTATCAAGCAACCATTTCGGTTCTTTACTATCGAAACCAGATAAATTTTCGTGGACCCCCACTTACAACTCTTGGACCGCCATATTTTTTTCACGCCAACGTAGACCCCCGTCGAGTCTCCCGTGATCCCCTAGGGGTCCACCTGAAATAGTTTGGGAATCACTGTTCTACACTTATGTGCACGGAACGACCTCGGACTATTTCTGATTAAATCCTTAAAAACGGGAACAGACTAACTGTCGGTAAGTTGGTGGCAGGTTTGGATTACCAAAGACACAAACCGAATTCGTTAAAAAAAGGGTTGCATTCGCATAAACTCCAAATAAAACTGTTGTTTAAGGAGAGTTTAACGAAATTTTTTGTACGGTAAACTCCAAGTTTAAGAGTAGAGTTAAGCGTTAAACTCCAAAATGGCCCATAAACTCGAGTTAATGGCTCAATTAGAACGCTTTAAAAGCGGTGGAAGTTAGTTAACCACATCTCGTCATCACACTTATTTTTTCTAGACTTCAGCAGGGATCGAACCCGCATCATCGATGTGCAAAGTCAGAAGCGCCAACCACTATGCACGTACGTATTTTGACTCCGCGAAGTTTTTAAATTTTCTGCGTGTTTACTAAGTGTACAGAAACACTAAATGTGAAAATATACACATTAACATATTGTGAAAGCAGATTTCCATAAATTATAAAGTGAAATTGACACTATATAATAAAACTTCAGTTTTATTTAATTATTACATTGGTTTGGCCGAACTTAAATTAAATTTATTTTAACTAAGCATAGCTACGTTATGTACACACTGCAGTCAAACTGTACACATACATTGCAACCACGATTGACAGAAATTGAGATTGCGCCCATCGCGGTACCGCTAATCCACTGTTTGCGAATTTGATAGAATCAGCTGTGCGCGTGGCGTCATCTTGTTGATTGAAGAAAACCAAATAACGATTTAATTGGGAACGGTTTAGTTATTTGATTTCGGACTATTGTGTCCGAATGGATGACCCGATCAAAAAGATTTTACACACTTTGTAAATTTCGGAGTGAATTCCACGCAAATATACTGTGGATGGCGTAGCCGGAGTTATATGTACAAGAAATGTTGAATACCTTTCACAATAGAAAGGTGTTCTGCACAAAAATACTGTTTATCGAGTTTACACTTCCGGTGTGAAAATGCTAATTTTAGACCATTATCCAATGGTTCCCCAGAGGTATGTGGAATGTTTCGAGGGATCAAGTGTGACTTTTTACAAAGTGTGAACTGTGCTCTTTCTAGCGGGTTAGATATTGTTGCTGTTGGGGCTGTGAACGCTGCTGATGTGCTCCGTTTGTCGCGAATATTACTGTTGCATGCGGGATGTGGCGATGCTGATGTACTGGAGATGGTTCCGGTGAATACTGTTGGTGGTCGTGGGCAGTAACCACGCCACCACCACTATTACTGCCTACCAGTAAGTATGTCTATTGTCGTTGCTGCAGTTGCTGATGTGGTTGCTGATGAATCTGACTGTGATGGTATAATTGATGTTTTTTGTGTGTTATCGAAACGCTACTCGTCGTTGAGGAAATAAAAAAGAGAAAAGGCTAAAAATCCTATAATTAAGCCATTCAGAAGAATTAAATATATCAAACATAGGCATAGTAATCATTACAATTTAAAAAATGTTTTGCAAGATAATAAAAACGCATGTTTTGTTCAATAAAAAATCTAAGAAAGAAATTCGATTGGCTTAAAATTTCTTTTATGGGTTCTATACATGAGTGTTCGAGGAATTTTTTTTTTCTTTTTTTTTCTTCGGAGATATGATCTGTCAAAGTTTGAATTTTTTCATGATTCTGACTAACCATGTACTTCTTCAAATCGTTCTACTGATCGTAGAGACTTCATCTTAACGTCCTTTTAAAGCTAAAGAAACGGGCTTAACATTTCTATATATAAGATGGTCAAGGTAATCCTAAAGCTAACTTAGCTAATAATAGTTGAACTTTTTGAAGTGAACAACAGTAAATTAGGGATTTAAAATTACACCATCGTAATCCTTGTTTAATTCTCTACAAAAAACGTGGTTCAAAAAAATTAGCGTTTTTCAAGAACTAGTATTAAAATATTTTTCTTTGTGACGGGATGGTTTATTTTGTGAGAATCAACAATTGTTTGTAATTTGTTTTCGAAAACTTATGTTGAGATATATTTAGTAAGGTGTTAAACATCGGATTTTTGCAAAAATTAAAATTTTATTGCGGATTTCAATAAAATACCTATCTAGATATAATATTTGTATGGCAAGATTTTTCTCTATGACGAAAACCCCCTAGAAATGGTGATTTGCTTGACCTTAGTTTGTCGGTCCAAACAGGAATCTTTATTTACGGTTGATGGATAGCTCGTTTTCAAAGAATGGTGGCAAGAAAGTGGCTGACTTACGTGTAATTATTTTGTATTACCG
>NW_016157278.1:405278-407618 GCF_001687245.7 Rhagoletis zephyria | reverse complement strand
GAAAGAGTGTAGAAATGATCCATAACTTGCAAAACATTTTTCGTTTCCGGGGGGCCGCGGCGTAGCGTGACGAGGTGTGCGCGCCGGGCGCGCGGGGTACGCGGGGCGCGAGCGCGAGCGCGGCGCGCGCTGTGTGGCGCGATAACGCGGGCCGCCGCGAAGCTAAGCAAATTTAATGTTTGAAAGAGAAATAATGTCAATTGATTTTATTTCGTTTTTAAAAAGGTAATAATGTCAATTGACTTTATTGCGCACCAGGGTGGGAAATAAAGTCAATTGACCTTATTTCCGTTGATCTTATTACCTGTCACCAATACATCCACTTTACCAATGGCCTTAAATGAAATCGAATTATCGGCGAGACCAATGGATGTTTTGGTAGGTTGCAACTGTCCCCATTTGTACTTCTCATAAAATGTTTGTGAAAGGACTGTGACTTCGGCTCCACCATCGAGTAAAACCGGATGAGACTGGTTGTTAACCATAACCGTGAGATAATCGCGACAATCGTTCGGCACATTATATGTCAAGCATTTTTCTGAGACAAAGAAAACATCACGGAGTAGTGGTGGGTTAACTTTGTTGTCTCCGTCTTGATTGTGATTAGGGACTGAAGCTGAAGTAGGTTTGGTAATTGGTGGTGTTCGTTCAGAACATTGGGTTGATGGTTCTTTGCCATCCCTTTGAGTTTGATTATACTCGTTAAGAATCAGAGTAGAATTATTACTGGAATTCGGGACTGAAGATTTGTCGATTTGTAGAGGGACTTCGGTAGAGTGCGGATTTTAGAGACAAAGGATTTAGATAAAGTTGTGGATTCTGAGTACGATGGACCACTATTCCCAATCGACTCCCTTACGCGTTTTTTGAACACGGGCATTGATCAGATGTAACCCCTGGTCGTGTACATTTGTAGCAGATCACCCTATTCGGTTGCGCTCGACACTTTTTGAAGTGATGGCCCCACACGAGACATTTTGCACATCGTACATTTTCGTCGCCCTCAACAACGAAAAATGGGTCGACGATAGTTCCTACTTTCTTATCATTCCCCTTTGGATTTTTGTCATTTTTATAATCCTCGGTTTCGAATACCTATGTTTCTGAGATACTTTAATTGGTTTCTTTTGCTTGTTCAAGTATGCACATTCCCTGTCATCGGAGTCGGACCCAGGAAAAGAAGCGGTATATTCCGAATGTGAAGAATCATCCGGTGGATCGAGTTCACGCAGATGATCGGATAAGGTACCAATGATGATATCGAAGTGGTCCCGTTCATCCAGACCACAGGAATTACCCTGCAATTGGAATGTCAAGTCATCGATATGTTTCAGCAGTGTTTGCGAACGTGGGTCGAATTTAATCTGTGCATATGACATTATTACTTGGGCCCGAGGATGTTTGTTGAGGAAACGAGCTCGAAGTTTCGTGCAAAAATCTTGATAATCTCTGTAGTTCCTCAGTTCGGTGAAGTACCATTGTCGAGCGGCCCCCGTGAGTGTGGGCACCAAACGCGTAACCAATTCGTGGTCAGGTACTCCAATCTTATATCGAAATGAGCCAATAATAGCCAAATAATCTTCAACCGATAGAAATTTTTCGTTCACATGAACGCCATCGAATTGAGCACGTCCCATCCATGATGGTAAGGTTCTGAATTTCCTATCCATTGCATCCGCTTGGCCAGTTTCGTCGAAAATAGTGGCTTGATTTAGTCGTGATTGTGGTGGACCGGATAGCGAATATTTCGGATATAAATGAAATGGTTGATTAATTGGTTCTTGGATATGTGACGTTCTAAGACCACGGTAGGTATTGATCGTTTGAGTTTGTGAGGTTGAAGGACCACCCAAAGAACCATGCAGGGGATCCACCGAGGGTGGTATCCAGGTCGTTGGCATGGTTTGGTTCATATCACGAACGTCAGGAATTTGTGTCTGCAACTGAATCCGATCACGGATCATTTGCTGTTGCATCTGTGTTTGGGCTCTCAGCAACTCAGACACCATTACAGACAGTTGGTGTAATGAGGGTGTTGGTTCCGTTCCGCCTGACACTGAATTGAGAACGGCTGGTTGAGCATTTGAATTAACCGTACTGGTGGTCAGGGTATACCGTGGTTCAGTTGCCTGAACCGAAGTCGGTATATTCTGGTTTGGAATCGAATCTGGTATGGTTAAGGGTAAATATTGTGATGGAACAGTATTCTGAGTTGAACTCATCATTCCCCGTTCGTTCTCAAAACCATGGAAGGTCGAGTTCAAACTTAATTGGGGATCGCACGTCGGGATTCCCGTATTCGGTGAAGACATCCGAAGCTCACGAATCTTCGACTGAAAT
>NW_016157278.1:356046-405087 GCF_001687245.7 Rhagoletis zephyria | reverse complement strand
TTCCCCGTTCGTTCTCAAAACCATGGAAGGTCGAGTTCAAACTTAATTGGGGATCGCACGTCGGGATTCCCGTATTCGGTGAAGACATCCGAAGCTCACGAATCTTCGACTGAAATTTTCCGATCAGATCTGCCTGGCGTGACGCCGACTCGGGTTTTAACTTCAACCGAGCGGTTCGATAACAATAATGTATCATTTGATGAAGACGACCCTGAGATGTTAACACCTCATTCGCCTTCAGTTCCCGATATGCTCTCTCACATATTTCCAACTCATTCATTTGGTGTATGGCATGGGCCTTTAACAACCATGGTTGGCCAACGTAAGCATATATTTTACCATTGAGGGCGGCTATTTCGGTGTCGGTCAGTACAGTATTTACTTCAGTTTATTATTTATTATTATTATTATTTTATTCTATGAGTATGTCGTTTTGAATATCCACTTTCACAAATAATGCCGCATAAATCGATCACTATTTGAATATTGCTTTAAATCTAATTACTTTAACAAAAAAGTCACGCTCAATTGGTTGTATATCTCATGTGATTTTCGGTCCAAAATTTTGTTTAATATTATACCGAACGTGGGCTGAGAAAGGCGTTTAACGCACTAGCTCGAATCTTTTTATGGACCAAGTTGTTTGCTTCCGGGATGCAGCGAAGGCCTTGAAAACTTGGGAGTATCACCTGTATCTCCTTCGGTCCCTTCTGTCGCCAACAAGGTACGCAATAAAGATCTAGACTATCCACCCCCGAATTTACCGGAAGACCAAATCAGACTGAGAATATTCAACCAGTTTGAGAATGTTAAACGAGATTACTTTGATACGAGTTTCAAATTTTATTGGGAATGAATACCCAAAGAAATTACAAAAAAATAAAGAAAAATTAATAGTTTGGTTCAATTAATATTGACCGTGTTATCGGTTACGTTGCTTAGACTTATACCGAAAGACGAAATGAAAAATTATCGGTTCAAAAATCTTGACCGTCGATGTGTGGTGTTACTTGATTAAAAAAATTCAATTTGCTTGCTTTTCAGAATTGGCGAACTGAACTGAACGAGAATGGTTATGACTGCTGATCAATGGTGTTCGCATCGCAGATCGATCACCATTCACCCCCGCGGAAATAAATAATCAAAATATCCACAAAAATTTTGATTGAAAACGAGCTCCAAAAAAAATCAATTAATTAGTGTGGTTATGTTCAACGAAAACTTATTCTTTTTCACCCGTTTAGTTGGGCGCCAATGATTTGCTTGACCTTGGTTTGTCGGTCCAAACCGGAATCTTTATTTACGGTTGATGGATAGCTCGTTTCCAATGGATGGTGGCAAGAAAGTGGCTGACTTACGTGTAATGATTTTGTATTACCGGCTTATGGTGACTCAATTGCTGTGAAATGAATAATCCGGATTTGATGCTCACAACTTCTTTATTATACGCAACAACATAGCTGGGGATTTGCCGTAAGGAATGTGACGGCACCTTTTGTCTCTATTAATTTCCACTGAGGGGTGAGTATCGACTCCCCGAATGTCGCCAGCTTTTAATACACGCTTTTAATCCACTTTAATTACTTGGTTGTAATTCCGTTCTTGCGAGGACTGATGAGTGTGGTTCGCTCGGTGTCCAATTCCAAAAAGAAAATATATTCTTCTAGTCTCGTGGCATGTGACCACCGATTCTCTTATCGTATGTCAGTGTGGGCGTTTTCATAGTGGCCATGTCAATTCGTGTCTATACCGATATGATGGTTCGTGTCTTGAATAACTATTGGTTACGTACATTCATCTGGCAANGAATGTCGCCAGCTTTTAATACACGCTTTTAATCCACTTTAATTACTTGGTTGTAATTCCGTTCTTGCGAGGACTGATGAGTGTGGTTCGCTCGGTGTCCAATTCCAAAAAGAAAATATATTCTTCTAGTCTCGTGGCATGTGACCACCGATTCTCTTATCGTATGTCAGTGTGGGCGTTTTCATAGTGGCCATGTCAATTCGTGTCTATAGCGATATACATATATATACATTTCTTATAATCGTTCTTATGTCTATTATTTGGGCAATATAAAATTATAGATCAACTTCGTCTTGTCCTCGTTTACCACCAGCCCCATTCGCTTTGCTTCCCTATCCAACTTGGAAAAGGCAGAACAGACTTCGCGGTTTTTGTTACCGATGATTTCGATGTCATCGGCATAAGCCAGCAATTGCACGCTCTTGTAGTAAATTGTTCCTGAGCGGTTCAGTTCTGCAGCTCTTATTATCTTCTCCAACATCAGATTAAAGAAGTCACATGAAAGGGAGTCGCCCTGTCTGAAACCCCGTTTTGTGGCGAACGGCTCGGAGAGGTCTTTTCCAATTCTGACGGAGCTGGTGGTATTGCTCAACGTCATTTTACACAGCCGTAAGAATTTTGAGGGGATGCCAAATTCAGAAATAGCGGCGTATAGGCAACTCCTTTNAGTTTTCCCAATTCTGACGGAGCTGGTGGTATTGCTCAACGTCCTTTTACACAGCCGTAAGAATTTTGAGGGGATGCCAAATTCAGAAATAGCGGCGTATAGGCAACTCCTTTTAGTGCTGTCAAAAGCGGCTTTAAAGTCGACAAATAGGTGGTGAGTGTCGATCCTTTTCTCGCGGGTCTTTTCCAAGATTTGGCGTATTGTGAATACCTGGTCTATGGTGGATTTGCCAGGTCTAAAGCCACACTGATAAGGCCCAATCAGTTCATTGACGGTGGGCTTCAGTCTTTCACACAATACGCTCGATAAGACCTTGTAACCTATGCTTAGAAGGCTGATCCCGCGGTAGTTGGCGCGAATGGCGGGGTCACCTTTCTTGTGGATTGGGCAGAGCACACTTAAATTCCAGTCGTTGGTGAGTGTCGATCCTTTTCATATTCTGCACAAGAGTTGATGCATACACCTTATCAACTCCGCGCCGCCGTACTTGAATAGCTCAGCTGGCAGGCTTTCAGCTCCAGCATAGTTGTTGTTTTTCAGCCGCGTTATTGCTGTACGTACCTCGTCATAGTCAGGCGGTGGAACGTCGACTCCGTCATCATCGACTGCGGGCTCGGGTTCTTCTTCTCCACAACTTTCCGTGCTGCTACCATTTAGTAGGGCGGAAAAGTGTTCCCTCCATAATTTAAGTACGCGCTTGTCATCAGTTACTAGTTCGCCACTATTGTTCCTACAGGAGTACGCCCCGGTCTTTAAACCTTCCGTAAGTCGCCTAACTCTCTGGTAAAATTTTCGGGCATTCCTCCTGTCGGCCAGCATTTCAAGCTCTTCGCACTCACGTATTTCTGCCTCTCTCTTCTTGTTGCGGCAAATACGTCTCGCTTCCCTCTTCAGATCCCTATAGCGGTCCCACATAGCGCGCGTTGCGCCCGATCGCAGCGTGGCCCTGTAGGCGGCATCTTTTTTCTCTGCAGCTTCCTGACACTCCTCATCGTACCAGTTGTTCTTTCGGGCTCGCTGAAATCCGACTACTTCTTCGGCGGCGGTACTTAATGAGCGGGAAATGTGGTTCCACTGCTCGCATATGTCGGTTTGTTGAAAAGTGCTCTCTGAGAGCAGGTGTGAGAGTCGTGTAGCGAAAGCGTTGGCTGTCTGTTGTGATTGCAGCTTTTCGACGTTAAGCTTTCCTTGCATATTTGGGCGCACATTTTTTGCTGCACATAGGCGGGTGCGTATCTTGGCTGCAACAAGATAGTGGTCCGAGTCGATGTTTGGGCCTCGGAGTGTGCGTACGTCTAAAACACTGGAAGCGTGCCTTCCGTCTATCACAACATGATCGATTTGGTTTCTCGTTTTTCGATCCGGAGACAGCCAGGTAGCTTGATGGATCTTTTTATGCTTGAACCTAGTACTGCATACTACCATGTTTCGGGCCCCGGCGAAGTCGATCAGCCTCAATCCGTTGTCGGACGTTTCGTCGTGGAGGCTGAATTTTCCGACGGTGGTTCCAAAGATCCCTTCTTTGCCCACCCTGGCATTGAAGTCGCCAAGCACGATTTTGATATCATGACGGGGGCAGCGCTTGTTTGTGCGCTCCTAGCGCTTATAGAAGAGATCCTTGGATGCCTCATCCATCTCTGCAGAATCTCGCTTTGATGCAGATTGTGGCGAGCGTCTTCCACCGGGGTGAACGACAGTACTCGGCGACGGAGTTTCTCTCCCACCACAAATCCAACACCGAATTTGCGCTCCTTTACGTGCAACTGTAGTAGACGTCGCAAGGCCCCAGACATCGCTTGCCTTGCCCCGTCCAACGCATTTCTTGGATGGCGGTGATGTCAGCTTTTGTCCTTACGAGGACATCAACCAGCCGGGCAGAGGCACCTTGCCCATTAAGGGTCCGAACATTCCTGGTGCATGCCCTCAAATCGTAGTCCTTTAAACGTTTGCCGTGCTCGTCATCATAAGGGGGGGTGTCATCCGAGGCTTTGCCTTGCTTCTTCACTGGAAGTGGTTTTTACGTGGCGGGTCCCAAGCCCAGCGCACAACCCATTGCTGGGACGGGGGTGGTTTCGCAACCAAATACACGTTTATATAGCGAGCCGCTTGCTCCAAGCAGACACCCGCTTGCAGCCGCACCTACTGGTGAACAGACGCTGCAGACTTCAGTGAGCCCTTAAACCGAATAAGTCAGAGTGGCCCCACCGAAGCTCCCTCTCTTTCTGCCGTGACCCAAGGCTCCACTCGGATTGGTTACCGCATACCGCACATGGGTTGCTCACGTTGCCCAGAGTGCGCGAACGAGGACGCAAGAGTCGGGATTGAGTATAGCCATGCAACTGTAACTGCATACCCAGCGCAATGACTATACCCCATTGCACCCCACTAATATTTTATACACTGAAAATAAAATTGCGTACATTTTACGAAAGTTTTCGTCATTTTGAGCCACGAAAATTTTCATTGATTGAACAAAACCGTTTTCGTACATACTGCGAAAATATGAGACATCACATCTTAGTACATTTTACGAACGTATTCGTACTATTTACGAGCGAATTTCGTACTACTTACTAAAGAATTTGGTACTATTTCTTTATTTGTTTACGAAATTTTTGTAAAATACACAAAATAGTTCGTATATTTAACGAAATTATTTTCCTAAAATCTGCGGTTGTTTCGTAGAACTTCCGATTGCTTTCATTCACCACACTGTAAAAAACATAAGGCGAATTATAACACAACACTTTTATTTTGTTTTTATTCTTAATTTTAAGCGTTTTCCTTTAACAAAATGTTTTGCAATGTTTTTATGTGGAGGTACTTGGCAGATTCGCAGCTTCTTCGATGTTTGTTTCCTTTCTCGACTATAATTAAAGGAAAATTATAAGGCGTCTGAAAGGCAAGTTCCAGGGAAAAATCATACATGTACTTACTTAAAATTTCATTAAGTAGTGTGTCTGTTCCTGGCGTGGGCTTGCCGTTGATAGTTAACTGATGAAATTGCCTATTTTTGAAGTCCCACATTGCAGAGCAAGGCTCAGCGTGGGCGATGTTAAAAACATTGTATGCCTAAAAGCATTTATCCACAGCTTTAAAATTTAATTTTATATTGTATTTTTATCCAGCAAAAGCTTCTTAAAACTTTTAAAATTATATTATACGTCTCACAGTAGCCAACCTGTAGTTTCGCAATGACACGCGGTACATAAAAATATGATGAAATATTAAACTGACGGTTATTTAGTATATTGTACGAAAATATTCGTGTGTTGTAGAATTACAACCAAAATGTTTCTGCATTTGTTCTATGTACGAAAGTATTAAGTAAATTGTACGAATACAGAATTGTAGATTTCGAAATTTTAAAACCATACGTAAATATTACGAATGCCTTCGTACAATATACAAAATTATTCGTACAGAGATTTGTTCAGTTTCGTAAATTGTACTGAAAAAAGGCTTTACGAAAGTCCTTTCGTTATATTTACGAATGGTTCGTAAAATCTTGTTTCGTTGTAAAAAATGTGTTCGTATTATGAACGAAAGTTTCGTACATTGTGCAAAAACCAAGACTACGAAAGTTTTTCGTAGCACTTTTACGAAATTTAATTTTCAGTGTAAATAAGTCCCACAGTTTTGAAGTTATTTTACTAAATTTTAGCACATAACGGTTTTTTTAATATTACCTTAATTCTTCCTAAAAATTATCGAAATGGGTTCACTTTAACATATAGCTCCAATACAACTGATTACTTAAATATGTGTTTTTGCGCTATAACTCTAACTTCATATCTGAATAATAAATTATATGCGTGCTATATGTTAAAGTGAACCTATGCGAAATTTTTACCTGCTTAATTGGAGAATTTATAACGCAAAACAACGTCTCTAAACAATCAGTTGTATGGCAGCTAGATGTTAGAGTGAACCGATTTCGATGATTTTAAGAAGTGAAGGAAATATTAAAATACAAGCGTATGTAAAATTTTAGTAAAATATCTTCAAAAATTAGGGAGTTTTTTTTTATATAATACAGTTGGGTCTCTATATAGCGAACGCCCGCTATAGTGAACACCTCGATATAGTGCACACCGAAATATTTACACAGAGTACTCTAAATAGTGAACAATCGAAAGCATCTAAATAGTGAACAAAATTTTAAAAGCAACGGCAAGCATAAATTGACAAAAAAAATACCAAATTTAACCGGAAATGAAAGCGGTTATTCCCTGAAATTTATCACTTTATGTTTATTACTAGAAAAGCTGCTACTATTTGATGCTAATGTTTATTTGGTTCTTGTTGAGTTCCAACCGCTTGTGTGTGAATGTGCGCTGTTTTATGTGTGTTGTGTGCTAATAAATTTAGCATTTAAATAATTTTTAAGTGTTATCATGTCTGCGAGGAAACTCCTTTCGTTGAAGCAAAAATCTGAAATTGTTGAAAAAGTCGCAAATTTATGGTGTAACTGCAGACATCTTCAGAGAATGGTTTCACCATTGCTTCGTCCCTCACGTTCATGAGTAATAAATTTAAAATTCCTAACAGTTTTACCGAGTATTTTTTCGTTTTTAATTGTTATTAGGTTCAAAATTATTTGCTACAAAAGGGTTTATCAACCAAAGCTATCCTGTTGCTTGATAACGCCCCTAGCCATCCGCCAGAAGAGGAACTTAAAACTGCTGATGGCTCAATATTCGTGGTATATGCCTCCAAATTTAACGCCTTTTATTCAGCCTATGGATCAAAATGTGATTCGCTTAACTAAGCTGTACTACAAAAAACATCTGCTGTTATTAGCTGTAGGAAAAGATGACATCACACAATTTTTAAAAACTTTAACTTTTAAAGATTCTGTATCATTTTTAATGTTCGGAAAGCCTATAACAGCCACTGAAGCTATTAAAAACTGACTATGCTGGCATAATAGTATTGAGAACTCTACATGAAAAAGCGGTCCAAAAGTCAATTTCCTCATGCATGAAGCAAACATCTATTCGTGAATTCTTTCAATAAACATTCATATGTCCATTTATATTTTCCTAAGTATACATTTATTCCGAAGATCTGTTGCACTTACATACACAAACATGAATTTTGAGAAAATAAAACAAGTTTTTGAACAAAATAAGTCAACCTTAATATAGTGAACAACCTGGATGCTGTGAACAGGCCATGCAAAAATTAGTTCACTATATCCACACACTACTGTAGTTACAATTTAGCAAAGTTTCAAGTACCGCTATCTCCAAAAGTGGAGCCAATCGGACAAAACTGGGGACGCTACTAAACTTGGAAGACTCCAATTAAGTGAGAGCAACTATCAGAACCTTTATCAAAAAAAAATGATTTAATACCACTCTCGAAATATTCTGACTACAAGAAGGAGTACCATTAAAAGTAGTAAATCAGGATTTTTACACACTTCTAGTGAACATTTTTTTAAGCATTTTACAGGTATATGTAATGCTATAAGGCCTAGTAGTTATAAAAAGATTTAGATCGTTTTGACGTATTTTGCAAATGTGGCTGCAATTAAGATGTTTTTGGAATAAAAATTATGCTCAAGATCGCAGAATATTTGATCTTTAAAAGTTGGTTTATTCTGAAAGTACACCTCTTGCTAAGGTATCAAATTATTCGTAATTTTTTGTCGAATACAACACATGCTTAAAATTCATGCATTAATGCACTATTCAGATGCACTTTGCTCGTTTACAGGGCTGCCAACTTGGCTCAAACCGTGCCATTTTTGGCCCTATTTTACATCAAATGACACTTAATTTTTCAATTTGGCACATAGTGCCAAAATGGCACTTTTCAAAATTAGTAATATTTCAATACATTTTTGTGAAATCCTTCGCGTGTACTTCTTTTTCTCAACTAAAATTCTCTAATTTCTAAAGATTATTCAACTGGTTTATCTTATTTTGGCATTGCACTTTTGTTTTAGAAATGTGGTTATTATTTTATTGCTGAATCGGAAGGATTAAAATGGATGGCACTTTTATTTTTCTATTTGGCACATTTTGGAACTTTTTTATCCTCAATATGGCACCGCATAGCTAAGGATAGTTGGCAGCCCTGCTCGTTAGCTAAATTCCATTTTGCTGAGCAAATTTATACATACTAGGGATGTTGCGAATCCCTGAAAAAAATATTGCTCCACAAGTAAACAAAATTACTGCTAAAATTTTGGCTAAAAATAAAGTCCCCAAAGAGCCCCATTTGAAATTATTGAAACGAATATATGTAACATCAAAAGCAAATCACGAAAATTGGGTTAGGAATTACAGTGCACACTTTCTTCTTTTGTGTCTAGTATTTTTTTTAAGATTGGTCCAAAAAAATCATAATTAAGAAAGAAAGCAATGCAGGTATGTAAAGCACAGAAAAAAAAACATTGTTAAAAAGACTATGTTCTTTTCGACGTACGTCAAAAAAAGAAATAATATGTTTAAAGACATTTTTATCTTTTCTTCTTCTTTTTTGGCGCTGTAACCGCCTAAGCGATTTTGGTCGAGCTCATCGTTCCATCGTCTGCGGTACTCGCCGTCGCCAACGCGTAAAGGCCTGTAAATCTTCCGNACACTTAATTTTTCAATTTGGCACATAGTGCCAAAATGGCACTTTTCAAAATTAGTAATATTTCAATACATTTTTGTGAAATCCTTCGCGTGTACTTCTTTTTCTCAACTAAAATTCTCTAATTTCTAAAGATTATTCAACTGGTTTATCTTATTTTGGCATTGCACTTTTGTTTTAGAAATGTGGTTATTATTTTATTGCTGAATCGGAAGGATTAAAATGGATGGCACTTTTATTTTTCTATTTGGCACATTTTGGAACTTTTTTATCCTCAATATGGCACCGCATAGCTAAGGATAGTTGGCAGCCCTGCTCGTTAGCTAAATTCCATTTTGCTGAGCAAATTTATACATACTAGGGATGTTGCGAATCCCTGAAAAAAATATTGCTCCACAAGTAAACAAAATTACTGCTAAAATTTTGGCTAAAAATAAAGTCCCCAAAGAGCCCCATTTGAAATTATTGAAACGAATATATGTAACATCAAAAGCAAATCACGAAAATTGGGTTAGGAATTACAGTGCACACTTTCTTCTTTTGTGTCTAGTATTTTTTTTAAGATTGGTCCAAAAAAANTGGTGCCATGGCGCGAATGTGCTGACTGTTTGTTTGATGACAGGAGGTAGTTCGTCTTGTCCTCGTTTACCACCAGACCCATTCGCTTTGCTTCCCTATCCAACTTGGAAAAGGCAGAACAGACTTCGCGGTTTTTGTAACCGATGATGTCGATGTCATCGGTATAAGCCAGCAATTGCACGCTCCTGTAGTAAATTGTTCCTGAGCGGTTCAGTTCTGCAGCTCTTATTATCTTGCATAACATGCGCATTCGCAAAAGCTCCGCACTGATAATTGCGAATGCGAATGCGAATATTCGCAACAACCCTGATACATACATACAGATTCTAATAAGAAGCTTGAACGAGTGAAAAATCTGTCCAGCTGAGCGCCGACGCAAACGTTTTATTTAACCGATGTATACAAGTGTACATATGTATATATGTACGTGTGTATGTGCAACACACAAAGTGAAAATCCGATACGCTGTAATTGCTATAGCTGCCGGCGCGGGTAGGGCAGAAACATAGGCACAAATATTTTTAAGGTTGATACGAAATATTTAGAGCAGCGGTGCACAGCGTTGGCAGAGCTCTCAAACAAGCGCAATATTTTTGTATCTGTATGTGTGTACTTAGCATAACAGCTCGCGCATATAATGCTTACAGCATGAAGTACAAACGCAAACTGACCGGCTGTTAGCGGCGCATAAGTTCGGTAGCTGCACAGTTTTGTAGCTTAATAAATTTTATTATAACTAAGTACAAGTTTGAAGGTGCTAAAAAATTCCGTTGATTCTATAAGGTTTTGTTATTGCGAGGTATAGATACATTTAAGGAATAGTAAATTTTTTTTTATTTTTTCCAACAAATATCAAAAGTTTACTACGAAATCTGATTAGAAAATTGAAAATTTTCAAGAAAATTTATTGAATTTTTCTGAGTTTTGCAGAAAGTTTAGACATTTACTTATCGTGTTTATGTGGTAGTATGAACTACATATATTTTTGTAAAATATTTGCGAAAAAAAAAACACAAAAAAAGGCACACGAAAAGGACATTTACATCGTTATGCCAGGTAGTTAAAAACCGTAATTTCGATTTGCCAATTAAATTTTAGACTTGAAATCGTTTAAATAATAACATATGAAAATTTCAGACTTAACAAAATAATAAAAATTTCATTGCTCTCATCACACGTTTGGGGCGTTCTGCCACCCTTTTACTACCGGCTGATCGTTCTGCCAATGTAACCTGATAATTGTGGACTATCAGAGCCTCGATGGGTAAAATTGCAGCCTTAACTAAATCATATTTTTGGTCGATGATTTTTACAAGTTAAGGGCGTTCTGTCTCCCAGTGCTACCCTCCCCAGGGTCTAATATCACGGATGACAACTCAACATACCCCCTGCAACGCGCTGGCCAAAAATAGGCCTTAACTAAATGATCGCGAAAAAACGTCACTGGCTCTTAGACTATTACATTTCCAAACATTTATTGCCTGTTGCGGTTTTCATTCTTA
Organism: Rhagoletis zephyria; assembly: GCF_001687245.7. Lineage (NCBI taxonomy): Eukaryota > Metazoa > Arthropoda > Insecta > Diptera > Tephritidae > Rhagoletis > Rhagoletis zephyria. The sequence continues at coordinate 393,945 of NW_016157278.1, read as the reverse complement.
ATTAATTATCCAAAATTCTTCAGAGTCGGATGGAATGGTTCTGAGAAAGTTATTCCATGGGAAATTTAAAAGATTTAAATATTCAGTTTCCGCTGCTTTTCTTTCCTTCAAAGTCAAATATTGAATTGACAGGTCCCTGAAAATCGTCCTCTTGTGATTCACACTTTTCTGGTGACAAAATCAAAGCTTTTTTAAAAGTATTTAATTGACTAGGTAAACGTTTCAAAAGTTCTTCGATTATAGGGTGATTAACCATTTTTGACAGTCTTTTAATATGCTTCTTAAGTCAAGTTTATCACGCAGTTCATTAGCCTCTTCTGTAAATTATCGTGGAAAACTTAGCTTTGTATATTTTCATAATTGGAAAAAATTTATTTGAAGAGAAAAAATCGCCAAATATCGACAATGGCGATTTCCTAAAATTTTACGCGCAAATATCCAAATAAACCGCCATCGTTGTATTTGTAATCGATTTTCAGAAAAAAGTTTTCGTAGCGTTTTTGATGTTTTTTGGTTCTGTTTACTCCGTCTTCTACCTCTTCGTAGTGATATTTTAGCGACTTTGTTTTTTCTGCAGCTATTTTAATATTAAATTTTATTTATTACAAATTTATGATATACAATGAAGTGCTTTGTGATTGGAACAAGTTTGTGCGTCTGTTTGATTTGCCAAGAGGCGTAAATTTGCGTGAAAAGTGGGTGCACATTTGTGTTCAGAACGTTGGCATTGAAAAATCGACCGGTGCCGATAATATGCGATTGTAAAACACTCTCAATCATTACAACCATATTTTATGAACTTTTTTTGCTAATTGTCATCAAGTTTCACTTTTTATATTTTATAATAACTACCAATATAATCGCACTCAATCACCGCGCCTTTTTCGTTTTCTTTGTTTGTTTTTATTTATAGGCAATGTCAAAAACGCTCAGAAATTTACTTTTTTCATTCCTTTCCGATTGCGTGATCTTGTTAGTTTGTTCATGCGCACACACGACTTGTATGTGAAAGCCGAGTAGCTCCCGGAGACTCCCGTGCAGCATTGCCAGGTTGACGTTTTTAACGTCATTTGGACGTTTTTTGTATCCTGTGGGCGTTTGGACGTTTTTTGTGTAAAAAATTACGTTTTTTTAACTTCCCAGTAGTTTTTCTCTATGCACAATATACATATTCAATGTATAGCGTACTATTTGCTTGTAGAGTAAGTACTTACGCTCACACTTTCGACAAATTTGTTACTAAATCTTGTAAGTAGAACTGATTTTGAATTATTTTCTTAATAAATATTTACAAGCTTTGTTTTTTGCAGCAGGTGCCTCAAAAGATATTTATTCTTTCGACACATATGACTTAAATATGATGCAAACCAAGCGTACGCAGTTTTTTTTTTTTTTTTTTATTCTTAGACTAAGGGTCCCGTGTTTAAAGGCTGGTTGTGTAAACACTTGAGGTTACAAGGGTTATTACAATGTTTGCAATTGCCTATTAAAAGCCAAATCAAGAAGAGCTGATCTATTGCAACACGCACGCTCGCTATGTTCCTTCTTAGCAGAACGTAATTTAGCATTTTCGACAACCGACCACCCAACCAAATGTCTACAAGAAAAAAAATATTAAAAATCAACGCGATTCTTTAGCAACTTAAAACTTGCACATTATGGAATTTAATGGGCTATCAAACTGCATACTCAAAAAAATTCTAAAAAATCTGAATAAAAACTTGAAAATCTAGCTGAAACTTTGCAGATTTTTGGATTTATATTGTGTTAGTTATATAATGCGCTAGGCTTTTATGAGAAATGATAAACATTAAATAAACAAAAGAAAAACAGTTGATCACAAGTGTATGTTTAAAATGATTTTTATATTAACGATCTCAAACCAGTTTACAATAGTGGTATTCACCAACTTGTTGTCGACAGTCATTGCTTGAGCTCAACTGGTGTTTTGCCAGAGTGCCAGGCCACTTGCTCACTTTGGTGAATACCACTCATGAATTTTAAATGTGCTCTGCCGAAATAACATTTTGATATACCTTACGTACATATGTACCTTTGTATACAATAAAAGTTTAATAACAACAATTCTGTGTGCATACATGGAAAAGACGTTTTTGGGTAGGAAATGGCGTTTTTTCAGACCAAGAGGGACGTCTTCCGTGTCCCGTGTGCACCACTGATTTAGAGAAAACACGAAATGAAATGTAATTGAATGCATATGTATGTGCATTTACATATGTACACTGGTATGTCTATATCGTCACCTGAAATGCAAAATAACGTAACAACAAAATTCACTTTTTGATTGCTGATGGATTTCATCGAATTACAACCCCCACATCGTTTTATGAAAAAAATAAATAAATAAAAAATTAGTCACGACTTTTTCCATTTCAGTGACGATGTTGTTACGTTATTTTGCATTTCAATAGACGATATGTATGTGCATATATTCGAAAAGCAACGAGAAATTTGTAATCTTAAGAGAGGCAACGAGTCCGTGAGAAATTAGGTTTTGACGAGAAGCTGCGAGTTTAGTTATGTTTGTACATATATATAACTGCATATACATATGTATATATGTATATTAAAACCGTTTTTAGAATAACGATTTATGAAAATTGTACAGCTTGTACGAAAGTATACTCTGCCAGCCAGGGCTCACCACTTTCCCCTGAAATTCAAATGATTTACCAACACAACTTTTTTGTCATCTCACGCACACACTCAAAAGTTGTCGAAAAAAATTTCCCTAAAAGCAGCGTAGCTAATAAGAATTCGCACTCCTAATAAGAACTATATGCGTTAGAGCGAGCAAGTGAAAATCAGGCGAAATTTTACAGCGAATTTCCAATTTGATTCTAGTAGGCTGCGAAGAAAAAATCAATTTCGCGCAAAATTTTGAAGGTAAGAAGAATTTGTTAACAATTTCATTTGATTAAATGTAATTTTTCTTTTATAAAATATATATTTTATATATCCATAGATTGTCCAACATCAGGAGCAAAAGACTTTAAAAATTCACAATGTAACACAGTTTGGCTGAGTTCCAGGTTGGTATATTGCAAAGCATTAGCATTTTTTATTTCTAAATTAAATATAACTGATGGAAATGTCCAATATGCGCAACCATTTTCAAATGCCGAATCGGAACTTAGTTGCGCAAATTGGTCATTTCCATCAGTTATATTTAATTTAGAAATAAAAAATGCTAATGCTTTGCAATATACCAACTTGGAAGTCAGCCTTTAACAATTGTTAACAATTTCATTTGATAATAATGTAATTATTTCTTTTAGATTGCCAAACATCAGCAAAGACGCCCACAGCACATTCAACGCCATTGGTCGCCAACAGCCCTCAACCCCACAATATTGCAGCTAGATTGTTCGGTGAGTTTTATTGTTCAAATCAGTCATGCCCAGCGCAGGGCACTTGCATATGGAATTCTGCCAGCGCAGGGCATATGCTTATGGAGTTCTACCGACGTTCGGCATGACTGCTTTAAATATTAAGAAACGCGGTTGCTCCAGACGCAACTAAATACATTTGTATGTACTCGTGTTTATATCGTTGGTGATACTGCAAAACTATCTGCACTCTGGCACTGATTTGTTACCCTCACCGGAGTACATCTGCCAAAAGTTATAATCTATTAAAATGTATTCCTTTTTCTGTAAGGTAAGGGTGAGGGATCAATTACACTGTGAGACAAATGGTAGGGGTCAGTGATCGGGAAGGGTTCAAACTACCATATAGGGGAAATTGTCACCTTTGGTGGTCTTTTTTTTGACATAACTCGAGAACCCCTAGTCCGATTTGGCTCAAACATATTTAAAAACAATTAAAAATTACAATTCCTGTAATCTGTTCATATAACGTTTTTCTATATAATCAACAGTTTTAAAAAAATCTAATATTTTAGGCAAAAAATATTTTTTTCTTCATACATTTATTTTTACCGGCAAAACTGTTGATTATATAGAAAAACGTTATATGAACAGATTAAAGGAATTGTAATTTTTAATTTTTTTAAATTTGTTTGAGCAAAATCGAACTAGTGGTTCTCGATTTATGTCAAAAAAATACCACCAAAGGTGACAATTTCCCCTATATGATAGCTATATATGTATATATCTCGATTCCTAGACGTGACCCAGCGAAACGCCGGGACATGTATAACTTGTTTTTGACCGATATAACATTTCCCGTTGGTTTCATCCCATCCCGATTTCGACTGTCGCATAGTGTTATTTACTATAGTGTTAGGATTTTTTTTTTTTTGTAATAAAGAGTTGTGCTGCGGGGTTTTGTGATATGAAAAATTCATTTCTGATATCTATTTTTTATTTAAAGAACCGCAAAATGGCGCTTCAAAGCAAATCTACTATATATTTGTGGAAGTATGTATGTATGTATGTACCAGGATGCAGCCTAAACGGATGGACAGAATCGAATGAAATTAAGTTTTATTTACTTACAGTAACGAACAAAAGTATTGGCACAGTGAATTTTTTGCAATATAGGCAAAGTATTTTTTAGAAAAATACCATGTATGCAGTTTAATAATCCATTCAATTTTAGTTTATCAAAGTGCAAGTTTGAGGTTGCTTGAAAATCTTGGGGGGGGCTGAGCTCTCTGATAAACAAAAAATTTTCAGGTAAAAGTGTCACGGATTTTGAAATATTTAAATTTTTTTAATTTAAAAAAAGTCGTGCCTTTTCATGTATTTTCTTTAACTGCATCTACAAACCAGGCTATACTTAGTAAATTTTTTATGTAAAATACTTCCAGATAGTTGCTTCTCCATACTCAAATGCAATTTAGTTAAAATATATTAAGGAACCATCATAAAATTAGTACTATTTTGGGATTTTTAACTTTTTTATATTTTCTTCCCCAACTTTGACTATCTCTGGTGAAAAAAATGTACTGAGCTATAACTTTACATTACATAACAAAATTGCCCATTTAATAAGGATTTCAGAAAGGTGCCACTCTTACTGTTTCGAATAGAAAAACAAAGTTATAGCCGCTTTTGTGGGCAAAGGACTGAGACACGCCAGAATGTATTTAATAGATTTAAATTTAAGTTGCTCTTGTTACCGACCAATGACATGCTAAATAGTACAAATGTACATTATTACATGCTCCTGACATTATTTTATGTTACTTACCGGAATTAGTGAAAGTGGATTTTGTGAAATTGGACCCTTCGAACATTGTGTTATTAATACTATGACAGAGAACACGCAGTATACGTCGCATGAATATGCGGATATTCACCTAATTTACGGTGAAGCTTGCTGTAATGCCAGAGCTGCTCAAAGACTCTATGCAGAGCGATACCCCAATCGTCGGCATCCGGGTCGTGAAGTATTCGCCCGGACCCATAGAGAAATATATGAAGGTAATTGATTTTTACACCTTTCCTGTTTGCTTGCTTGTTAACTATCATTTTTCACTTTTTTAAGGTCGCATAACCGGAAGGCGTGGCGGCGAAACAGAACGTCCTGCAACGGTAGATGTTGAAGTTGTGTTAGAGGAAGTGGAACTAGATCCATCGACTTCAGTGAGAATTATGGAAAGACGAACGGGAATACCAAAAACTACAGTTCACAAAGCTTTAAAAGACCATCGATTTCATCCCTACCACATTCAGCGTGTTCAGGCTCTACAAGAAAGAGATTACCTGTCGAGGGTTAGATTTTGCCGTGAAATGTTGCGAATGCATGAATCAGACCCCAAATTTTTTAATAAAATAATTTGGAGCGATGAATCATCACGCAAACGTGATGGTTACTTTAATTTACATAACCTTCACAGTTGGCAGATAGACAATCCTCACGACATGAGAGAAGATTGTTCGCAGTACCGGTACAAAATGAATTTATGGTGCGGTATTTTTAATTGTCAGATATTGGGACCTGTGGAGCTGCCGCCAACGCTCAACTCTCACAGTTATTTAGAGTTTCTTCAGGAACGGCTTCCAACTCTTTTAGAAGATGTACCTTTAAACCTGCGTCGAAGACTTTGGCTTCAAAATGACGGGTGCCCTGCTCACTACGGGCGTGAAGTAAGAGTTCATTTAGACAAAACTTATCCTCGCCGATGGATTGGACGATACGGGCCAATCACGTGGCCCGCTCGATCGCCAGACCTGAATCTATTAGATTTTTTCTACTGGGGCTGTTTTAAGTACAAAATTTATTCAAAAACAATTCAAAACGAAGAGCATTTGCGGGAACAAATAAATGGAGGTGCTGCTGAGATAGGCCAATTGAGTTTAAGATCTCTAAAAGCGTATTTGCTTAAAAGGTGCCGAGCTTGTATTAGAGTAGAAGGTCGCCAATTTGAGCATATTTTATCAACAAATTAATAAAATTTTCTTCAAACAACTCATGTATATTTTATTTCACGTGAACCCATCCTTCACAAAAAATATTGATAGATATAGCCCTTGTTGTAGACTCTAGTCCGAATTCCGGTAAGTAACATAAAATGATGTCACGAGCAGGTAATAATGTACCTTTGTACTATTTAGCATGTCATTGGTCGGTAACAAGAGCAACTTAAATCTAAATCTATTAAATACATTCTAGCGTGTCTCAGTCCTTTGCCTACAAAAGCGGCTATAACTCTTTTTCTATTCGAAATGAGCAATTTTTTTATGTAATGTAAAGTTATAGCTCAGTATAATTTTTTTTCACCAGTGATAGTCAAAGTTGGGGAAGAAAATATCAAAAAGTTAAAAGTCCCAAAATAGTACTAATTTTATGATGGTTCCTTAATATATTTTAACTACATTGGATTTGACTATGGAGAAGCAACTATCTGTAGTATTTTACATAAAAAATTTACTAAGTATAGCCTGGCTTGTAGATGCAGTTAAAGAAAATACATGAAAAGGCACGATTTTTTTTAATTAAAAAAAATGTAAATATTTCCAAAACGGTGACACTTTTACCTGAAATTTTTTTGTTTATCAGAGAGCTCACCCCCCGTTTTCTACAATTCTTTTTTAAAGGAAAGGTGGTTCCTCAGAGGTACTCTCCTACTAATTGAGTGTAGATACGATAATTAGGACATAAAGAAAATAACGGTACTCTTAAATTTGTATATGAGAATTGAAGCCTGTTTTGTTTTTTGTTTAAAATTTACTCCAGTGTCCACAGCTTCTATAAAAGAGTCGTAGGCCATGTTTTTTTGTTAGTTCAATTGTGGAACATTTGTATGAACTGATTCGGCTAATACTTCGGCTTTTGTTCTCTTTTTATATCGAGGCTAAGTGCATTGTTTTAGTTTTTACCGCTCAGGTAGGTGGCAGGCCTATAGACAATATTTCTTAATCAATAATTTTTCAAATACTTTTCGTTTGGCACCTATATTATTATACATACTTTACCTTATTAACTTTAATTAAATCTTATTATTAATTTTGAAACAGGTGGCAACCCTCCTCAAAAATATTTTCGCCTGTAAGCCTTCATAACCTCTTTCTTTTGACACCCATATTGCAATATCTAATTTATGTCATTAATTTACTTATACTGAAATTTTTAAACAGGTGGCAACTCTCTATTTTTTTCTGGTTTCAACCATCCGGATATTATAAAAAACAAACCAAAAAAATAAAAATATTCAAATCGGTCAAGCCGTTTTCGAGTCTTAGCGAATATATATATATAAGATATCTTTTAAAAATGCGCAGGCTCGAAATTGACTTTAGAGCTATGGTCTGGAGGAATTTTTTTCTTAGAATTTTATGATGAATCCGAATATGCTAGGAACAATGCCGAAAAAAATCGATCCATACAAGTTGACCCGCCCTAACCTACATACATGTGTACATATGTATGTATATAAACAAAAAATAAAGTATTATTCGAATATTTAGAGTGCGGTATAATTATCCAGCTGCAACTACCTAAATGTACTTATGTAGGTAAAAAGACGGAAGTGCAATGCAAATATGTATGTACTTTTGTATGTTAAAAGTGCAACTAGGTACATATGTAAACAACAAAAAGTGTGGTGCAATAAATGTGAGAAGTACAGTAGAATGTCTGTTTTCCTAAGTGCAATAATATAAAAATCAGCTGAGTTGAATGTAAATTGTGTAAACTATCATTCACGGTTGTGCACTCAAGAATTGATGCGTTTTTAAAAACAGTCATTTTCGGTCTGGAACAATATTTGCATCCGCTGCATTTGCATCAGTTGTTGGCTGGGTACCTACATTGTATACATACATATGTGTGGTAATAGTTGCAACCACAGTATATACAGTAATAAGCCTTTTCGCAGTTTTTCACCAATTGGTCCCCGAATAAACTAGAAAACTCAAATCGTAATTATAGCACCGAATGGAGTTTTCTTAAATGTAAGTTTAAAATTAAAAAATGTTCATTGTAAGATTATATTTTTATGAAAAACGTAAATTTTGTGTTATTTTGTGAATTTATCAAGCAAAATTCTAAATTTCCAAAAAAAACAACGTTTGTATAGTTATACAGGCCCTAATGCCGGCCGCTGTGGTGTAGTGGTAAGCAGTGCGCGCTTTCACTCCGCAACGCCTGGGTTCTAGCCCTGGTCAAAGCAACATCGCAAAAAATATAGAAAAAAGGTTGTTTCTTAACAGCGGGCATCTCTCGGCAGGCAATGGCAAACCTGCGAATGTATTTCTGCCATGAAAAATAGCTTCTCATAAAAATACAATCGCCGTTCGGAGTCTGCGTAAAACTGTAGGCCCCTCCACTTTGTGTGACAACATCAAGCTGCACGTCACAAAATTGGAGGAGAAGCTCGGCCAAACACTAACATATGTGTAAGCGCCAATCTATTATTATTATTAATGCCTGTCAGCGCATTTGGCCAGACAGTTCATTAAGCACACCCAAGTTTGAGTGACCATTACCCTGAGCTCCTCAATAATACTTAACATCAATGTATAGAATGTCACAAATATGAATCATTGACACATACAATAGTAATTGCTATGAATTGCTACTGTATAAATTCAGAACATGCATTTGCTTGGAGACTCCGTTGGTTATTGTGGTCATAAGTTCAGCCAGCAGCTCCAAGATGACGAGTGGATTTTAGTGAGCCTCATATGCCATTGCCTCTGGCTACAAGCTGGATATCTGAATATTAGAAAATAAATAGCAAATATCTATTAAAATTATAAGAAGTGTTTGTTTAAAAATTCACCTGCTCTTCTCGCAATTTCTAAGAAAATAGAAGTTCACCACTCAAAGAATCGTCAAAGAATGTAAACCGGAGCTGCATTTTATGTAAAGTTACCACCGTTTTGCAGCATTTAACAGTCAATTAACATTTACGGTGCAAGTTATACACTGAACTATGATAATCTGTATTAGTATCTCTAATAATAGACAATAATTTGCAATGTTTTCACACATTTGTAACTAATTTTGGTCACTATTACACAGTCATGATTGTGCCACTCTGCCATAGTACGGTTGTTGCTCCCTTTCATACCACAGTAGTTTTGTATACAACTCTGAATCAACAAAATTCGTGCTCCTCATTATCAACCCTGATCAGATTTCACCCCGAGGAGTACTCAAAAAGGTTTATTACTGTATATACTGTGGTTGCAACTGCATAAGTGTGTAGATATGTATGCAGTTAAACAAAAGAAGGTGAAGTGCAAGTACATTTGTACAAAGCGCAGCTGCAACGACGTACATGTGTACATACATATGTAGGTAAAAAGAGGAAAGTGTAGTGGAAATATGTATATGCATATGTACATATGTGTAACATACAATTAGCATGTGATGGGGTGCTATTTTGGACTTAACGCGTTTTGGAAATCAGTTTTTCTTTTCGTTTAGATACGATATGTGAAACAAATGTACAATTAGCATGCATACGGCACAATATGTAGAGCAACATATCGCCGTTTCAAGTACGAAACCGCGTATCGTCGTTCTGCAAAACCGCGTAACTGTAATTTTTTGCCAAAACAATACTTTAAACTAACAATACTTTAAACTTTCCACGACGATATGTGTATTCACTTGCTTATGGCCATAATAGATAGACGTTTCAATGAAAAGTGTTTATGTTTTTTTTGGTTTTGTTGCGATTTATTTTTTATTATATATTATTTTGTATCAAATTCTATTTTTATATTTTCTTGTCAGATCGTGGAATACAGATAGTACAAGCCAGCGGAGATTATATATAAAATTGTATCTATTATTAATTTTATTATTATAATATCTATAATAATAATATTATAATAATAGTATTATATTATTATTTTTATTACTACTTTAATTGCTATTATTATTATTATTAATAGAATTATTATCAGATCGTACCTTAACACCATTGTTTATTACGGTATGCATAAAAGAACGCTTTCTAACTTTATAGTTAAGAAAAATACTTATTACAAAGCAACAGTTGCGAAGTTTCGCAAACTGAATTAATCGACTTATGGGTTAGAAAGCGATGATATTCCATCCACGAGTAGAGAAGCATTTTGCCGCGGAATAAATAATGATCTAACGTCCAGCACTATGGAAGTGTTTCCTGAATTAGATATCGATGAATATAATGATAATGATGATGACAGGTTTTTGTTTGAAGATGTCAAAAGTGATGATAGCACGGAAGAATCTGCAAACAAAACCCTAATCGAGGAAATTTGTAGGGGATTAAAAACGTGGGCAATCAAAAATAATATTTCGCAAAATAGCCTAACGGACCTCCTACAAACCTTACATAATGCTGGACTTAACGGGTTACCTTTAACTGCAAGAACCATTTTGGGTACAAGTAGAAAAGTAGTTCAAATTCGACATTTTCCTGAAGGTGAATCTTTGTATTTAGGAATACAATATAATTTTTATTTCAAAGATTTTGATTTTTTACAAAATACGGAAAGAATTTCAATGGATGTCGGTATAGATGGTTTGAAATTATTTAAAAGCTCTAATAGGGCATTGTGCCCTATTTAGGGGCATGTAGAAGCTTTTCCTAATTCGGTCACATTTACTATTGCCTGCTTCTCAGGTATGAGTAAGCCATCCGATGTTAATAATTTCNCGAATTTTCTGTCGAACAGAATTTTGCTTTCGTTGGTGTAGCGAAGTGTTAAAAAATTGTGGAAAATTTATGATTTTGCATTTGTTTTCTTACTTTTTGGCGGCTAGACACTAATTTGGAACATTTTTTATTAATTTCATGCCGTTCTAACGTCGTGAATACTAAACACAAGCTCGAAAGGCTGGTTTTACTCATNCCCTATTTAGGGGCATGTAGAAGCTTTTCCTAATTCGGTCACATTTACTATTGCCTGCTTCTCAGGTATGAGTAAGCCATCCGATGTTAATAATTTCTTTGCTGAGATTTGCGAAGAGATAAAAATTCTCAGTCAGAATGGTGTAAGGGTGGGATCTAAGCAGGTTTTAAAAGAATTTTAGGTTGCAAACAGAGTGGAAGCGAAGCCGAAGACGAAGATGAAGACGAAGCCGAAGACGAATTGCTTGCGTTGCGGGCAAGCTGGCGAGTGTACATAGTGGAAGATGAATGATATGAAGATTTGTTTCTAAATAAAACCATTTTTTTAGATAAAATCAAAAGAAAATAAAGAAAAAACAGCAATTCATGAAATAATTTGTATAGGACAACTTTTGGAGAATTTCGCCACTTGTATTATGTGTTACGGCAAGACGAACAGACATTTTTCAAATATACAAGAATGCCAATTAATACGTTTGATTACATTTTGCCAAAAATNAGAGATCGGAGCTAAGCAAGCATCGACCACTTTCTGCAGGAAAACATGCGCTGCGACAATATATTATCACTTTTTCGGCACCTGCAATACAAACACAAAAATTCTAAACAGTTAATTAATAAGACCTATTCTTTTGAACACATTTCAAGAGTGGTTGTATATTTTTTGTTAACGTTGTGCTTAATTTGCTATATTCAAAGATGGCTTGAAAAATTGGTAAATCGAGAAGAAAACACGTTTTCTCGCTGCAAATTCACAACTGTCAACTCATTGTTCTTCGCCATATTCTTTGTTTACCCGTTGCCACAAATGTCATTCTGCGGGAATGCGCAATCTTGTATTCTATCGTTCTTGGGTTTTACTTATGAAAAAAATCACACTACTCCGTTGCCACGATCTCTGAGAACAAAATCATAGAGCTGTTTATAGTTTTAATATATTTTAAATAGATTTGGATCACAAAATTTCTTAAATATATTGTATGTCAAAATATATTCGAAAGATTACACTTAAACTCTCTTTAACGTTTTATGCTCCTGGCCAGTTTTCTATGCTCTCATCCTCTGACGAACTGTTCAACCAGAACTCCGTTGTACTCATTTTTACCACGTTTTTATAAACTCGCTTTCTTTTTTATTTCGTTTTTATTTGCACAAATTTACATAAATATGTATAAGCACACTATTTAGTTTGCTCGATTTGTAAACAAAGCTTCTCAGCGGTGAAAAATATACTATTGTGAACAACCTAAACGAGCGAAATTCACAATAGTGCTATTCTTCACCGAATGAGAATACCAAATGAAAATTCGTTCGATCAGCACTTTCGACCACAGTCGAAGATCGAATGCAACTCATAATAGGCGCCAATAATTGGTTACTTTATTTTTCAGATAGAATCTAGCTGGTTGCATCTACAATTATAATTTTACCATTTTATTTGAATTTCAGATTGCTGTGCAAAAGACGTGTTGAAGCATCGGCAGCTACGCTTATAAAAAAAATACATGTTTTAATATATAAATTTACTTTTAGCTATTAAAATTTATTTTAGATTGTATCTATCGGAGTCATTGGACGATTATATGATGAAGGTCTTCAACATGCTGGATGGGAGGGCAAGGGACAGTCTGACAAAGCATCCTTATAAATGTCTCGTTTCAGATGAGGTAGTTGTTTAATTACTTATGCACATCAATTTTGCATACTTATAACTGTTTTATTATTTTTTTTTTAATATTTAGCGGAAACTTATAACAGCAAAACATGCAGTCGTCATAGCAGCAGTAATTTGGAAGTGGCCAACAATCGTCAGCAGTTACATGAAAGCAACTTTTGAAAAGATCTATATATAAGTCGAAAAAACGCAATCAAATTTTGCAAAGTTGTAAGAAAACTGAATTTTCGTGAACCAGTATAAATGATTTGCAACTGTTAATATATATTAAAAGAAAGGTAGACCGATTATAATATTGTTAAAATCGCTTAACTTTTTTATAGAAATTTTGCAACTTTTGAAAAGATCTATATGCAAATGAGTAATACTAATAATAAGAAATTAAGCAACCACATATGTATGTATGTAAAAATATATTTATTAATGTTAATTACAATTTTTATTCATAATATTGATTATTAACTATGTATATTAGGTAAACAATGCATTTTGAAAATAAATTTTGCAAAAAATCAAAAAAATTTAGGATTTTTTAATTAGTTTCTAAGGTTATTTTGAATTCGCTGTGGAGATAATGCAACCCTGCGCTGGCTGAAGGGGGCAATGCTAGACGAGTGCAGCTATGTTTGCCTTACGAAGTATCTGAATGAGTGCGACAGTGACTCACGTACAGGGGGAAAGTGGTGACAATCTTCACACCGCCCATACAAATGTCACCAGTTTTGAAGTGACCGAAACCCGCGGTTTCACCAGATTTTTCACTACTTTTGGCTGGCAGGGTATTTGACTAAATATATGTGAATATGTGTATGTATATAAATGCACAGACTTACGATTTTCCCTTGATTCTTCTAATTTTTCTGGTATACAAGGATTCCACCGATGATGTGCGCATGCCGATGTTATGTGTTCGCGGCTGAATACAGGTTGCCAATCTTTGAGACTCCCCCGATGTGCGAACGTTCATTACTGCAAATTGAATATGCCGGAATCCAGTCCCACGGTGAGCGCTAGTGCTTAGATGGGCGCTTGTTGACGGATTCTTTGAGGTGGGAGTAGTCCCGCGTTGGGCGCTGAATTTTTGCGAGCGCCTGTAGCAAATATTCTTTCCTCCAAACGAACTGATTACTAAAAGGGAAATTTGTACTTTTCACTATATTCACTATAATTTACACTTTTGTGTCGTAACGATTCGCGTAAAGAATTATTTCCCCCGTTGCAGCGAGAAATTTCAAAATTTGTGTTGTTCACTGTTTCTGCTTGTAGAGATGTGCTTAGGTAATTGCTGTCCCGACAAAGAAAAAGAGATGATGTGAAAATGACAGCTACGGTCTAGTGTTGCGTAGCGTAGTTGGTGATGCCGGAGTTTTCGCGTTGCCAGCTTGCATAGATTGATTAGCTGTATGCGGTGCTGACAAATTCGGGTCCCAAGGACCATGTAAAATGGGGTAGTGTTTTGCTTTGGGTTTTATAGTTGATTTTAATTCAATTCAATATTGAATTGTAATTAACAAGTTTAACTTATATACTAAATGCATGAACAATGAATGAAATTATGAACAAGCGAATGGACTGTATGTAAATGGTTTTCAAAATGGATAGTACAATGATGGTTTCAATTCAATTTAAAGTTAGCACTACTTCATTAAATTCAGGTATAGTAGTAGTTAAGTTTAAATGTTTAGAAAGGTTTGAGTTTAAATATAAGAGAATAATTGATTGGTTTTACGTATATGCAGTTTCCCACGTCGATATGTTCGTTGTATATATAAAAGATGAATTCCCTCGTAGTTGTTGTTGTAGGAAAAGCTCCCTCGCTGTCTGACTTCCAGGTGATGATGATGTCATTAAAAGAAAAGGCCGATTTCAAATGCGATCGCTGTATTTATACCTACTCAACACTGGAAGGCACCCAGTGTCGAGTTCGAATGCAGACAGGGATGCTTCACAAAAGGAGTTTGCAGGGATGCTTTTCAATTGCAGTCGAAAGGGATGCCATTGCGATTTAAATGGACGCAGGTTCTTTAAACAATGTGTGTTTAATAAAACAGCAGTGAATTGTAAAATTTTTACGTATAGCAAAAGTTTAATGAAGTGTAGATTTTTTAGCGCTGAAAAAACCGAAAGTACTGAATTTGGGGAAACAAATCTGGCAACCCTATTCACACACGGCACTTACAGAAACTTTTTTACCCTGGAAATAGACTTGTTTACTCAAAAAGAAGAAAAATGAATGATTTAAACTTTTTCAAAGGTTTAGTACAATAACTAGCCAATGCCCGCTTGCTTCGCGGTGCCTAATAAGATCTTTTGCGTTGGCCAATACAAAAATAGCGTTTAAAAGCAAAATCGGTCTGTAAAGTAAAATTTTTTAATTTAAATTGAAACGAATTAGGAGCAGAATCCTCCTCACACATAGACCAAGAATAGTGGGGCTGTGATACCATATGGAATACTAATCCCTTTCGATGTCATGAGTTTTACCGATGGTCTTATTTGTACCTGTGAGATCTCTGCAACTTCAACATTGGTCCGCAAACCAATAAGCCAATAAAAGTCCTTATACGGAAACTAAAGAGCACAGATGAACGTTTTCAGTGATAGGAGGGTCAAGAATCCGATTAATAAATAAGACTTTTATAAGTAACTCTACTCCAGCGCCACCAGCTTGCTGTCTAGTAAGCTATAATAGGACCATATATGCAAGGTATAACCTCCGACAATTTGACTGGATTTTGAGTTTAGTCCGAACAACGATAACGGATATCATTTTATGTATGTATGTACAAATAAGTATGTTTCGAATGAAAAAAAAACCATCATGAAAGTAATAAACGTTTCGAATTTGCATTAACAAAATCGGTACATAAATAGGACTTTTATCGGGCCCGTTTTTCGCAAATGCTTTTTTCATCATGCAGGTAGCTTATACTTTGAATTTGAACGAAATCGGTTCATAAATATGACTTTTATAAATAACTCCACTCCCGCGACACCTAGCAGATCTATTTTAGGTAAACGCATTTTCCATCATGCTGGTACCTTACATTTTGAATTTAAAAGAAATCGGTTCATAAACACGATTTTTATAAATAACTCGACTCCAGCGCCACCTAGCGGGTTTATTTTTCGCATACGTATTTCTCATAATGGAGGTAGTATACGCTTTGATTTTCAACGAAATCGGTGCATAAATACGACTTTTATAAATAACTCAACCCCAGCGCCACCTAGCGAGTTTTCTGGTAGCCTATAATAGGACCATATATGCAAGGTATGACCTCTGAAAATTTGACTGAAATCTATGCAGTAGTTTTTGAGTAACTCCGAACAACGAAAACGGCTATTATTTTATTAACCGACTTCCAAAAAAGGAGGAGGTTATTAGTTCGTCGGAATATTTTTTTTTTTTTTTATGTATGTTACCGCATAACTTTGCACCACGTCAACCGATTTCAATAATTCTTTTTGCAACGGAAAGGTAGTGTCTCAGAGGTGGTCCCATACTAATTTGGTTTAGATCCGATCATTGGATCATAGATATATATATATACATATATTTTTAAGTCGTTTTTTTTGCTAAAAATTACTTGTATATATAGATATTTTCAGATCAAGAAAAGGAAAATAAGTGAAACACCCTACATTTGAAGTTAATTTTAAAGTTCAAGGTAATTTTTTTAACCAACGATATTATTTCTCCTGAGTTCTCCATCTTAAATCCTTTAGAATACCTTTACATTTATTTCCCTTCCAGTTCTGGTCTTCGAGATATTAGATTTTGTTACGAAAATAGAAGATTTCCACACTGTGCTGCGTAAGAAGTGAGTGAATCCCACTAAATCCTTTAGAATACTCTGAGATTAGTGCTGCGGTTTTCCAACGCTCTTTGAACAACTAACTGATTGGTTCTTTTGGTGGTCTCCCGTCTCATCTTGCAGTTTCTGTCGTAAATTATACTAAATTGCAGGACTGAACAATATTGGCATTGCCTACTATCGTTCTGAAAAAAGTAGGCGACGAAAATCGTCGAAAACTACCCAGTGCTGCCAAATTGTTCCCGTTTTAATACACTAGTCGAGCCGAAATTTTAGGCAATGCTAAGCAATTTTCGATATGACGCGACTCTCGAAAAACAGCTTGCACTCGACACGATACTCGCCATGTGGCTGATTATTACAAATTGCCGTTTCTTCGGAAGCATTTTCAGATATTTTTCAAGTTTGGATACACTGTGTTGAAAATTCGCAACGATACCAGCTATTCTAGAATATCTGGTGCTTCCCTGTTTAACAGAGATTTGCATTTTCTTCCCGCTTTTATACATATTCGTTTTTCGACCCATTTGCTATAAAAAGAATTGAATTAGAATAAGGAGGCGCCTTAGATGCATGCTGTGCAAAATATTAATTTATTTCCTTACTCTTGTCTTAAATTCATCAGTCTCACGACTATATCTTTAGATCTTTGCCGACTTAATGGAAAAAAGTCGTTCCAAACAGGATAATAATAAAAATATAGTAAAATCTGCAGTTGTAGAAATATAATGCTTATACACTAAGTATGCAATCATTAGCAACTCGAATTCAGTGAGTGCATTTTCATAAATTTAACGAAAATCGGACTACAATGGATTCAGTGATAGCCCTGAACAAATGTTTAATGTAAGCAAACGGAGGTTTCGCGGTGTATTCTGGAGCTATTGCAATACCATTCTTATTATTGAGAAAATCGCTATTAAAATTGAGGAGAGATAATTTATTTAAAAAAAAAACATTCTGAAGTATTTTAACAAAATGTGCGATTTACATTTAAAACTGCGATTTCCAATACCTAACATTATGTTTAAAAATAAACAGCTTTTCACTTTCAATAGTTTACATAATACTTTGTTATCTCCGAAGTACTTACATAAGCATTGTAAAAACCTTTATTTTTATACTAACCCACATTCTTCTGCATATCGTTTTCTTCAATGGGCATTTCTAACACATGTTTGAAAAAATGTGTGAATCTATATTTTTTTACGTTGACTTTATTTTTTCATATGAAATTATTCCAAAATAGATTTTATAGAAGATATTTTTACGGCTTTAATGTTTTTTATTATAATTATGTTATTACTTTTTTATTATTATTTCTAGTACCCGCAAGTAATCAGATAATCTCCAAGTTTCTCAACAACAGATGCAGCTTGTTGAGGCTGAACAGGATCCTCGTAAATCGAAACGATGACGGCTGCAAAGAGATAATAAATATAAAAAATGAAATTGCAGCGCTAAGATGTTGAAAGTTAATTTGACGATTCCCCAAAAATTAATTTTGGGAAGTCGTTGGTCGTCCATTTAAATCAGTGACGATAACACATACATATAGGCATGCTATGAATGGTCGCACCGTTTTGATTTGCTTAGACAAAAAAAATCTGCACTCTTACATCACACAACTGTTCAGCAAAGTACATACAGTAGACTGCATCACCAAAAAAAGTTGCGGGTTTTCGCCGGTATTACAAAATTTGTTAGATTTGAAGAGGTCCACGAAAATATTTCGGAAAAATATTACGATTTACGTGAGCTGGACCGATTTGAAAATACCTACAAAAATGGAGTTTTTTATAAATAAAAATAGTTTCTGAAAGAACTTTTTGAAAAAAATCCCCTCAGATGGCAAACCAGTTAAGTTTAAAAAATCTGCATAAACATTTTTTCAACGGAATCGTTTTAAAACAATTTTGTAAAGAATATCTGGATCTCGATCCAAAATGAGCCAAATTTAGTTCAGTTAAGAGACCGAGCTAGTGAACTAGTTCATTGAAATACATTAGGTATTTTGTTCATTTAGTTCAAGAACTACCCAAGCCTACTTTCCAGAAAGTGTGAAAAATTCTCTGTGTCTAGACTTTTGTGGTTGACTGTATATATTGGTCAGGGAATAACTGCCGCTCGCTATCATTAAATAATTGTTTTAATTCATAAGATTCTAAATAACACATCAAAGTTATTCAACATATGGGAGGTTCCATGGGAAACTGATCCTCAGTGCAAAAATTATTTTCTTTATAAAACTAACAAACGTGTGGGTAAGACAATTGTAAATATCTTGAATCAGCCAAAAAAATAACAAATTAAAGCTTTAAATGCATTTTTATTACCTTTTTTACGTTTTGAAATCAAGTTCTAAGTAAATTTTTTGAGTGAGTTTTAAGTAGATTGTGTTGAAAGTACTGTAAAATAATATAGTAGAACCTATCTGCTTTTAATAAAATTGTGTTATACATTAAATTGTGTGAGTGCTTTATATATATTATGAGTTATTATTAGGCAGTATTGGTCTTGTCCCCCCCGTGACAAAAAAAGCTAAAAGTTATTGTAGCAGCGGGGCGGGGGCAGCGCCGACTCCCCATTACTTATATACTTTTGTGGTCAGCTGATTAAGTTAAGTGACATTTTGACCAGTTTTGGTTTTTTTTTTGTTTTGTCTATTTAATGTTTATAGTGTTCTGATAAAAGTCTAGCTCATTACATAACGAGAACCACATAAATCCACGTTTCAAGCTTCATACAAAAATTATAAATATTCAACAAACTCTAACAATTACACCCAAAAATTTTAAACTTTTTGTTCAGAATTTTTAGAAAAATTCCAGGTATTCAGTTTTATTGCCCATTTAATTTAGGTACAGTTTACATATTAACATTTAATAAATCCAGTTGATAAATCACAACCGTCTCCATGGCCACAACGAGATATAATTGACGTTCACATTTTTAAATATTTGGCGTTTGCTTATGTATGATTTTATAAATACAGTTGCGGACATTGAAATACAGACAGATAAAAGAAAGGTACCAGTAGGGGATTTCATTATGTGAATTCTTAATATTATTGGCTTCTCATTCGTGGTAAATATGCATTATATGTAGTTTGAAAAATAGAACGAATGGTACAATATTCAGAATCATTTTCCCGAATTTAAGAAAATTTATCAAAACGGTAAAGAACAACACGTGCGGATAGAAAAGTTTGTAAAGAGCTGTTGGGAAAATAAACTCTCTTCTTCATAAGAGGGAACCGAAAATGCAATCGTGAGCCTTTGGCATATCATCAAGACCTAGCTAGCAAATATGATTGCCAATGCATTTCTTGAGTCGAATTGAGTTCTAAAGGATGTTTGGTGCAATGTTATCGAAGCAGATCCATTACCGAATTTTATAAATTTTATGTCGCAGCGCGTAAAAGATTTTTAGAAAGCGGGAAGGCTCTGCATATTTTCTGAATTTGTAGTTTTTAAAATAATATCTTCTAAATATATTACAACCAAAGTTGTATAAATACTAATAATTTGGTTTTAAAACTTACCAAAATATAAAAACGCCTATTAAAATAAAAATATTCATGTTTTTTTTTTTACTATGCTAGATTTCAATGTCCGCAACTGTATATTGAAAATACAAATGTCATTCGACTTATGGCATGTAAGTTTGTGGTTGCCACATTCAACAAATTATATTTAATGACCAATTTTATTGAAGATTTAACTCAAATCTACCGCCTTTCGAGATTTAATTTTATATGGTAAATCGCAAAAGATTTAACGTTAAATCTCGTCAGAGGGCATTCATTGAATCTTAGAATGGAGACATAGTATAAAGTGAAAATTTCAAGACGCTAGGAAATCGCGTTTATTTTTAATAATTTATTTTGCTGACGGCGCTAGGCATTTTCTTCTATATAAAAGGCACTATCATTAGATAAAACGTGAGTGAATTTAACCCCACTTGGCTTCTTATATTTTTTAACAACTAATGGACCCCACTAAAAGCTCCTTTTCATGTAAAAATTCGTATGTGTCCCACCTGTGACAGAGGAATTTCGGCTTTTCTTTTATAATATAGCCAGCTTTTGTTGTAGGTTTTGCTTAGTTTGTATTCGTGGTTCTTTGTTTTATTATAAGGCATCAAGTTCACACAGAAAAGTGAAATAAATTCGCAGAGTTTACGTAAAATATATATGCTCCAAAAAGCAGGTTCTTTTTTTGTCCCACCCGTGACAGAAGAAATAACTCAGATTTCCATATAAAAGCAATCTGGGATTTTTTCGTATTATGCTATAACTCATCTAATAGTCAATTAGGTGTGGCTTTATCAAAATTTAGAATTGTTGAGTACTTTATACTTAAATTTAAACAAGAAAAACCATTTTTTCTGTACAAATGTCACACTCGTTATGGTGGAACGCCCATATATATTAGAAAAATTCACAATCAAATTAATTTACCCGCAAACTACACGAAACCGAAGGGCATTTACATCCCTCCGCCAGGTAGTAAATACCGGAATTTCGATCAGCTAATTTAATTTTAGACTTGAAATCGTTGCCAGAATAATATATGAAAATTTTAGACTTAACTAAATAATAACAATTTCATGACTCTCATCACACGGTTGGGGTGTTCTGCCACGCTTTTATTACCGGCTGATCGCTCTGCAAATGTTATCCTGATATTTGTGGACTATCAGAGTCTCAGTGGATAAACTTGCAGCCTTACCTAAATAATAATTTTCGTCGTTGATTTTTACAAGTGAAGGCCATTCTGCCTCCCATTGCCACCCTGATTAGGGTCTAATTTCACGGATGACACCTCAAAATACCTCCCGTAAAAGCATAAACAGACGGCTCCGGATCAACTCCGGAATTAACTGTCTATTCTAACTATTCTAACTATTCCGATTTAGACTTGTGAGGTATCATTATTTCTTTACGAAAAAACTTTTTTTTTGCAACTTTTTTTTTTTCAAATGCCAACACATCTTAATTCAACTTGGAATGACGCTCGTTCATCCTACATTTCTCTTTAATACTTTGAATGAGTTTATTTGCAAAGGAATAAAAAAGGTGAGAAAACAACTTTCCAATGATACCTCATAAGTCTAAGGGTAAAAACATAGCGGAGCGGCGTGCAAAGCGAAGAGCTAGCATCGAGCAAAGCGCCAATTACAAACGTGTATTTACGCTTTGCTCTTCACTATGCGTTCTCCCATTGAAACATATGCGTTTGAAATCGATGTTTGCTCGACGCTCTTTGGCCGCCGCTCCACTATGTTTTGACCCTAAATCGGAATAGTTTTGGTACAGTCATTCAAGTTTTTCTTATACCAATCTTTGAAAAAAGAAATTAAAAAACCGCATCAAAGATCTCATTTTTACGATTCCGTTGAGAATTTTTTTAAATATTTTTATGCAGATTTTTTTTAAAGCTTAAACTGTTTTGTAATCTGAGGGGATTGTTTTTATGTTTATTCATAAAAAAACTTAATTTTTGGAAGTATTTTTAAATCGGTACGGCTCACGTAAATCTTAATATTTTCCCAATATATTTTGGTGCATGTTTTAAAATATAAAAGATTTTATAGTTCCAAAGAAACACAATACCGATTTTTTTTATATGGGGAGTGATGCAGTCTAATATACAGTAATAAAACTTTTCGCATTTTTTCACCAATTCGGCCCCGAGTAGTACTTTGGGTTTTGTGCAGCGTTTTCGCGCACGGCAACACTTACTTTGGTAAATTTCGCCTCATGATGAAAACAAGTTCTTTAGTTCAGTTTCGGTGGTAAAATATATAAAATTATTTGTTATTTAATAACAAAGTGTTAGTTATTTGTAATATCATAAATATAGTAGAGCCTCGAAAAAGTTAACCGAAATGTCCCAACCCAACAAACAAAAAGGGGACTTAGTTCTCAATATCGAGAAAGAGGTTAGATATCTAATCGTTTTCTAACGTTGAATTCTAATGTCTAGTGTTTTTCTAATAATTCTCTAATCGAATTCTAACATAGTTCTCGATTCGAGAACTACATTAGAATTCTAATGTAAAATCAAAATATTTCTCTAACGTCAGAGACTGCGTTTGCTGGGAAGGGTAATTAACTTTTTCGAACTCTTAACTTTTCTGAGCGGTTTTCAAAACTAAAAAAAAGTACAATAGGAAACATGGAGTTTTTGGGAAGTAACACGCTAAATGTATATAAATTACTTAGTTTTCATCGTTACACTTAGATTAAATTTGTACCAACATATTCTACACCATTTCCAGTGGGATTCTAGAAAAGGGCAATTGGATGTTAGGAGGAGTCAATCGGATGTTGGAATAGTCAATTGAATTTTAGAAAGCGAAAATTGGATTTTGAAATAGTCAACTGGATTTAAGATAGCGTAAATTGGATTTTAGAATAGTCAACTGGATTTTAGATAGCGTCAACTGGATTTAAGAAAATGTAAAGTGAATTTTAGAATTTTCTACATAAAATTTGCAGTAATCTGTTTTTTATGTGCGGTATTTGTCCTTTTAATATTTTGCTCCCGTGTTCATTATCCGCATTCTTTTATATTGCACTCATACAGATTTTTCTCTTCTTCTTATCTGGCACTACAACCGTTTGCCGGTTTGGGCCGAGACCAAAAAGCTTCGCCAGTTGTCATCCATGCGTACATGTCCAAGCCGGCGCATTCGTTGTATTTTTATGCGCTTAACTATATCCATGTCGTTAAAAAGCTAATACAGTTCGTCATTCCATCTTCTTCGGTACGCGTCGACCACGTGAACAGGGCGATAGATCTTGCCTATAATAGTTCTCTCGAAAGCACCAAAAGCCGTCTCATCTTTGCTAAGACATCATCCATGTTTCTGCGCCATATAAAAGAACGGGCATAAACAAAGTCCTATACTACTTCAAATCTATGGATGCCAATACGCGAAGACTTTTTATGCGTTGCCAGGAGGTATTTTGTCTTGTACTCGTTCACGCTATGTGTGCCCATTAGCGCACACAAGGGGTGGGTTTTGGGGTTCAAACCCCCCCTAAAGCTAATAACCTCAAATACAATCTGTATCTTAAAGCTAAGAATCCAGCTCTCAAGGAAATTATAAGAAATATTTATTATAATTTCTGTTGCTTGAAAAAGCGCTTTGCTTTTGCTGTAAATTTTCATGAGGGAATAAATATACGAGCATTTTTTTTCTTGAGAGCTGCAAACTGATTTAAGAAATTTTGGTAGAAGAAAATTTCTTTTCCATTTCTCGTCCGTCGTTTTATATGAATTTTTCGTTTTTCTTGAGAGTTCAGTTAATTTTTTCGGTATTTGAAATATTAAAAAAATTTAGC
Source organism: Rhagoletis zephyria (assembly GCF_001687245.7). NCBI lineage: Eukaryota > Metazoa > Arthropoda > Insecta > Diptera > Tephritidae > Rhagoletis > Rhagoletis zephyria. The sequence continues at coordinate 369,817 of NW_016157278.1, read as the reverse complement.
AATCGTGAAAAATCACCATCTCTATCGAAAACCAGAAATCGAAAAAATGAACATAGAAGTGCAAAAATTCATGGAATCAATAAATTTATTTTTACTGACTCTTTTTAAAATTTTTTATTAGGTACTTTTGAAAGTTGAGCGCATCTTGAGTTTATAGAACTTTTTATTAAACAAGTAGTTTTTAAGGAAAGAACACAACCGACTTCAATTCTCATATTCAAATTTAGGGGTACCGTTAATTTCTTCATGATCCAATCATCGGATCTCTAAAACAAATTACGGGACGAACCTATCTTTCTAATGAAAAAAGGATTATTGAAAACGGTTCACGTGGTCCAAAGTTATGTTTCCGGCGAGATGATAACCTCCCTTTTTTTTGAAGTCGGTTAAAAGCGTTTGAGTTCTGTTAATCTGTAAATAAAGTGCAGTTTATGAATTTTAAAACGTACTATCTTTCTAATAAAAAAAGTATTATTGAAAACGGTTCACGTGGTCCAAAGTTATGTATTCCGGCGAGATGATAACCTCCCTTTTTTTTGAAGTCGGTTAAAAGCGTTTGAGTTCTGTTAATCTGTAAATAAAGTGCAGTTTATGAATTTTAAAACGTTTATTTATTTATTACATACTGTACATAAAACTTGCATAAATGTATTTTAAAGAGGGTATTATCTGAAGCAAATTTTCAGTATTTTCCGGTGATATATTTTCAGAAATATAAAACCCCCTAAAATATATTCATGGGTGCGCCCCTGTGTGGACCAATCTCATTAGCTTCTTTTTCTAAGCTGCAAAATCGTGCTTTTGCTGTTTATCGTCACCTGAAATGCAAAAAGACGTAACAACATCGTAACTGAAATGGAAAAAGTCGTGACTAATATTTTTTATTTTTTTCATAAAATGATGTGGGCGTTGTAATTCGATGAAATCCATCATAACAATCAAAAACTGAATTTTGATTTTTTTATTAGTTATGACTTTTTGTATTTTAGCGACGATGTTTGTTACGTCTATTTGCATTTCAGGTGACGATATGTTTATTTATACAGATCCCACATTCCTAAATGTAACCTCTTGTTTAACTTCACTATAAATTATATTGTTAAAACCTAATAAGAAGTTTTTCTAGCCGATCCTTAAACAATATTCGTAATACATCAGACTAAAGTCTATGTATAGTATATTGGTCGTTTAAACTCCAATTGACGCTTTCTAAAATCCATTTGACTATTCTTAAATCCTATTAACGCTTTAATCATTTATATAAATAACTAATTAACGCTTTATATTAATCATAATGATAATATAGGGTAAGTACATAGTTAATGTAAGAGGGATTTGAGAGGGACTCAGTGGGATAGTAGGATGTAAGTTATGCAGGGTGTTGAGAATGTGAAGGTATAGAAGAATAGCGGAGAAACAAAATGGTAGAAAGAAGGATATGCGTACATATTGGCAATTACTTGGCCAAGTAATGTAGTAGTTCAGCCCTAAAGCGCGGTGTACTCTTGATTATTTTATACCCTCCACAAAAAAAACATTCTAAAAAATCAACGGTAATTTTTTAACGACTTGAGACTTGAACTTTCTTAGACTACAATTAAATGGGCTACAGAACTACATACCCGAAAATTGTCTAACTATTCAGGTTAAAAATTTGGATATTTCGATGACAATTTTTTGAAGTTTGATTATTTTTTTTGCGATTTTCGCTAGCTTTGAAACTTTTATTATTGTGGTTTCTGTTACAGTTTGAATTATGTTTTAAATGAAAATTATTAAAAATAAAAAAATAAACATTAATTTGCAAACAATATCATCTTGAATTTCGTTTCTAATTAGTTGAACGCAGGTGTATGTATCTATGAAGAAGCAAACAAGAAAGCTCCATAAACCAGAATATGCTGGTACAAATTAAATCCAAGTTTCTATTTTAGTTTCTTGAATTTTATATGGAAATTGACAGAAAATAAAAAATCATTTTCCATTTAAATTGCTGGTGAAACCGGCTGTTATTAGTCATTGAAATAAATTTAGCGTGCTATTTCCTAAAAACTGTATGTTTATTATTATATTTTTTTAGAATTTGAAAACTGCTTAGAAAAGTTAATAGTTCAAAAAAGTTAATTACTCTTGAGACATTTCGGTTAACTTTTTCAAGATTCTAGTGTAGCAACAAATAGTTGGTATGACAAATGAAAAAGTTGAACAAGGACCAATAGTTTACATGGCGAAATTAGTTCAGTGGGTAAGACCACTGGCTTTGAACGCCGGAGTTGCGAGTTCAAGTGCCAGTGAACTCAATGAAGAAGTCTTGTGAGGAGATGTGGTGATCTCAGAAGTAGCAGCTATAACATCTACCAAATGTAAATTATTGTTGTTTTTGCAAATTTTTTCATTAAGAACGGTCTCAAGCAAAAACTGTTGAAATTAATATAGTAGTTTTAAAATACATAAGTTCAATGTACTCTAGGTATGTGAAACTAAAAAATATATCACGGGTTTGAAAAAATTAAACGGCGCACAAGAAATGTTGTCCACATTTACATGATGTAACTTCCAACTTTTTTAATTAGATTACCTAGACAGATTCTGAGAATGCAGTTTTGTAGCCCATTGAATTCTAGTAGAACCAAGTGCAAGTTTCAAATGGCTAAAAATTACGGTTGATTTTTTAGATTTTTGTTTTGTCCCATTTGCTTCCATATAACGAATACCCACAATTTATTTTTATATGGAAGCAAATCGAAACATCCTGAACGAAAAAATAATATAATAATAAAAAATAATATGTTAAAACTTGCCAAAATGTGGTGCGGCTATAATTATTTCGACCACCTTATGCACATTGGAATACATTATTTGAAGGGACTACTATACTCATAACGCTATTTTACAAAATGAATATTACATTTTTATAAGTTTTTTTTTTACCTAATTTGGAGCCACTGAACTAGAATATGAACTTTTTCATTTTTCCCAAAAAAAAACGCGTAACACAGAAAAAAACATAGGAAATACGTTTTTCTGTCGAAAGCGCCTATTACAGGGGAGGGCAAGGCCGAGGCCGATAAGAGCCGCATGTAAATTCTAAATGCTAAAAAGATCCAGAAAAAAAAACAACAAAAACAAAAAATTTATTTTAAAATAAAATTATTAGTAGAAATGAAAAACACAAATTTTACTACTTTTCTAACGTACGTAAGATAGATATTAAAGAAAATTCAAAAGATCCCTTTGACCAAATTTTCAAAATCTGGTTCTGTTAAATGTTGGTTAGTCAATAGGTACGTTCGTTTAAATCTCCAATAAATATGTCCAACAGCAAAATTCCGGGGAAATGTCATCTCTTCTCTCACAAAGGAAAAATATCCAAAATAGTTCGGGAACAGAGAATTTCATTTTGAATTTCGTTTCTAATTAGTTGAACGCAGGTGTGTGTTTTTTTTATTTTTTATATTTGTGCCGAGTCACGAAAGGCAGGAGCTTATTAAGTGTCGAGAACTAAAATTATTCAGCTACAGAACCAAATCCATCAGCTGATTATTATGTCTTTATGACAGTCACTCATTTATTGAGAGAGGATAGTATCGCGAATCAGATAAATCAAATGTGCTACTATCAGCCGCACTCAGAGTCATCTAATGATTACTTAAGGTGTTCCTCGGTAACGATTTGAAAAAATTCCCTCTCAGTCTGTTAATGATTCGTTAACGGCATTTAATGAACATCAAAAGTTAAGCAAAGAAAAACCTTTACTTAACTTTTTAACGAATGATTGTAAAATGTTTGGTTTGTTTCAAATAAATTTCAATTTCGATAACGTTGCTGTAAGAGTGGCAATGGCCCAGTGAGCAGAGCACTTTCGCGCCATTCGAGAGATCCGAATTCAATCCTCGGAAACGGAGTTCTTTTTTTTTTAATTTTTTCTTCTAATTTTTACGTTTTATTGCTTAAAAAATGAATATTATTTTATTTTATTTTCTCAAATTTTGAGTTTTTGTTTAAAAAAAAAACTATTTTTTTAATTTCGTTTAGTTTTTAGAAAATTTGTTGGCACACGAAAAATAGAATAACGCTATCCTCCTCGTTAGTAGATCTTTTAATTCAAAATACAGAAAAGAACTTTCAAGATAGTGCTGGAATTTAAAGACTTTTGTCTTTCGAAAGACTGTGGTGAGTTGAAAAACAAATGCCAGGATTCGCCAGCTAGTGGTTTTGTTTGTCTTTTTTGGCGAACCGTTTTTTTAATAATCAAATTATATAAAAAAAATGTGTTTCCTTTTAAAACAATTAATTCTACAAATCAAAAGAAAACTAGATTAAAAAAGGAAAAATTAAAGAAAAAAGATCTCTTGATTGGCACGCCGCTACTCTCCTCACTCAGCGATTGCGACTGATGAGGCAGGGCGGCGCAAAATGATATAAAAACTTATTTTTATGTTGGTGTTGGTTGATTTTTCCGACAGGGTGGTAAGATGATTTATTTTGGAACGAATTTCCGTCATCCCTTGTCAAGTTTGGTTTGCAGACAAACCGGTTTCGGCGTTGTGCCATCTTCAGTGTCATTTTTCGTTCTGTCTGGTTCGAGATTTGTCCCTAATTTATGTTCATTTATCTTAGGTAATGTGATTTTCGTCGATGATTAATTACTAGATATGCCATGGTGCCCATTTTTTGAAGCAGGTAATAGGTTCATCTTCGCTGTTTCGATATTAACATGCATTATGTTGTCGCTGTATGGTTTTTGCCTGCAGGTAGGTAAAAGTCATGCCTGGACACTCCGAACACACCAAAAACCACCACCAGGGCAAAAATCACTGACTTTTACCTACCTGCAGGCAAAAACCATACAGCGACAACATAATGCATGTTAATATCGAAACAGCGAAGATGAACCTATTACCTGCTTCAAAAAATGGGCACCATGGCATATCTAGTAATTAATCATCGACGAAAATCACATTACCTAAGATAAATGAACATAAATTAGGGACAAATCTCGAACCAGACAGAACGAAAAATGACACTGAAGATGGCACAACGCCGAAACCGGTTTGTCTGCAAACCAAACTTATTTTTATATTTGATTTCAAACTGAACGAAAAAAGAGAGTGATGCCGCAAAAAAAGGGCAATACTTAAATTTTTCATTTCATAATTTTTTAAATCTGAGAGGAAACAATAATTAACTGATTTAACGATCATTAGTTAAGTGCCCGTTAGAGCTAATTGAATGAATGTTTCTGAGTGCGGCTGTATGAGAGTTAAAATCCTGGTATAGGCAATGGAGTGGCTCGTGTAATTCAAAATTAGTTTCACAAATTTTCAAAAATAGGCGAGAAAATTGTCTTGATGCACGAGAGGGACCATTAAGGCTAATACTATGTCTCCATTGAGAGATTTACCTATCAAGATTTAATAAATCCAGTTGCTAAATCACAACCGTCTCCATTGCTACAACGAGATATGTTTGACGTTCACATTTTTAAATATTTGACGTTTTCTTATGTCTGATTTCATGAATACAGTTGCGGACACTGAAATAAAGAGAGATAAAAGGAAGGTACCAGCAGCGGAGTTCCATTATGTGAATTCTTTATTATTATTCGTGGTAAATACGTATAATATATAGTTTGGAAAATGTAACAAATGGTACAATATTCGGAATCATTTTCTCGAATTTAAGAAAAATTATCAAAACAATAAAGAATATCTTTAATATTTTTATTGAGCTTTTACCACGATTGTTTATTAGGAAAAATTGAAAAAGCAACAAAGTCTAAGCGGTAGAAGTTATAGCAGCTATTTCGGAGATCACCACATCTCCTCATCAGACTTCTTTTTTTCCAGACTTCAGCAGGGATCGAACCTGCGTAATCGATGTTCAAAGTCAGAAGCGTTAACCACTGACCTATGTACATCCCGTAAACTCTTGTTGCTCCCTGCTGAAGTCTGAAAAAAAAGAAGTCTGATGAGGAGATGTGGTGATCTCCGAAATAGCTGCTATAACTTCTACCGCTTAGACTTTGTTGCTTTTTCAATTTTTCCTAATAAACAATCGTGGTACAAAGCTCAATAAAAATATTAAAAATAAAATATCAATAAGCCACAATAACATTGACAATAAAGAATATCATTTGCGCAAAGAAAAATTTGTAAAGAGCTGTTGGGGAAATAATTCGTCTTTTTCATAAGAGGATACCGAAAATCCAATCGCGGGCCTTTGGCATATCATGAAGACCCTGCTAGCAAATATGCTTGTGTCGAATTGAGTTCTAGAGGTTGCTTGGGGCAGTGTTATCAAAGCAGAACCATTGCCGAATTTAATAAATTTCATGTCGCAGCGCGTAAACGATTTTTAGAAAGCGAAGAAGACTCTGCATGATATTATCATAAAACATATTTTCTGAATTTTTTAGTCCTTAAAATAATATCTCCTTAAATTACTACAACCAAAGTTATGTAAATATTAATAATTTTCCTTTAAAACTAACCAAAATATAAAAAACAAGAAAATGCATGTTTCTTTTAATTGGCTAGATTTCAATGTCCGCAACTGTATATTGAAAATACAAACGTCATTTGACTTATGGCATGTGAATTTGTGGTTGCCACACCCAACAAATTGTATTTAGTGATCAATATTATTGAAGATTTAAGGAAGATTTAACTTAAATCTACTGCCTTTTGAGATTTAATTTTATATGGTAAATCTCAAAATATTTAACGTTAAATCTCGCCAGAGGGCTAAATCTTCATTAAATCTCACAATGGAGACATAGTATAACTTAAGCCAGAAGAAGCGGACTTGAAATTGAGCCTGTCAGTCAGCAAAAAGGATGTCAGAAGCAAAAAGGATGCTAATGTATGAGTATGTGAATGTGTATATGAATATAGCAAAGTTTGACAGTTCAGATTTTTCACGAAATAGAAAAAATTCAAAACTGCAGCCTTTTAATCCCGTTGGAGGTAAATATGCATTAAAATTTGCTATCATTTAGTTTAAGATAATAATGGTATAAAATATTTTAAGATCTCAACAATTTTTATTGAGCCGATTCTAATGGTTCATATTAGAGCTCTAGATACCCGGGTATCGAGCAATGCGAGTAGCTCGATACTTGCTCGAAAATCGTTCATTGCTCAACTGCTCAAATGCTTGTTCAAAACTTTCGAGTTTTTGAAATTGTACTTGTCAGCAGCTGCTTTCTAATTCATGTTAAATAAATTATATTATTAAATACCAATGTAACAATCTTTGCATTATACATCAATAATTTGAAAAATTTAAAAAGTTGCTACCAAAAATGTCAATATAATAAAAAAACATTGCTCAAATTACTCGAAAAAACTCGAATTGCTCGAGCTCATGCTCGAAAATTTTCGAGTAATGAGCATTGAACAAGTGTGCGAGTACTCGCTGCTCATATACCCGGGCTGTTTGAAAATGTGCGAACAAAATCGAGAGCTCTACTTCATATCCCAGTGACAGTAGCGAAGAAGTCTGATAAGGATATGTGGTGCTAGTAGTGGTCGCCAATTTTTTTTTAATACAATTCATGAAATTGATTTAACAAATCTTTTATTTTAAAAATGAGATCTGTTATAATATAGTTTTTAAAACCAAAAACGAATATAATACCTTCAAAGGGTAATAATAAATAACACAAATCACTTATATAATAGTGATGTACAAACAATTTTCATTAAAAATACATACTTTTTAAAAATATTTACATTTTGCAATAGGACTGCGCAATTATTAAATTTATTATAACTCGTATTAATTGATTAATCGCACAATCCGCTTTTAAGAGCTCGGCGCTAAAAATAAAAATAAAAAAACTGTAATAAGGCGAGATCACCTATTTTCACAATTTCTTCAAAATCACCTTTAGTGTCTGAATCATTTACATTTTTGTTGTTGGCATATATTGAGCTCTTCAACCTTGATAACATACTGTTTGATACTGGAAACGTTTTTCAGCAGAAACTGTGAGCCTTCATACAACACTTTATTCGAACTATTGAATTAAGGCTTTCCAGCCTCATCCTATTTCGAATCTTAGTTTTTGTTGAATTCATTACTGAAAAAACGGCTCAACAAAAGCATATGAGTGTGGCAAGGATAATAATAGGAAGGCTACCTTTACTTATATTTCCAAATATTTTATTGCCTGTTTCGGTTTTCACTCCGTAAGCAATTATCCAAAATTCTTCAGAGTCGGATGGAATGGTTCTGAAAAAAGTTATTGGCAGGTCCCTGAAACTCGCCCTGTTGTGATTCACACACTTTTCTGGTGACAAAATCAAAGCTTTTCAAAAGTATTTAATTGACTAGGTATTCGTTTCAAAATTTCTTCGATAAGGGTGATCAAAAATTTTTGACAGTCTTTTAATATGCTTCTTAAGTCAAGTTTATCACGCAGTTCATTAGCCTCTTCTGTAAAGTTATAGTGGAAAACTAAGTTTTGTATATTTTTATAATTGGAAAAAATTTCCTAAGTTTTTACGCGCAAATAATCAAAAAAAGATCGCCAAATTGGCGCGAAATCGCCAAATCTGGACACTGTGTATGTGATTCTAACCCTTCTGTGTCTGCTCCATGGGTCCGGCATGGTCTATATGGAGCTTATTGAGTGGTCTGTCCGTCTTGTCTATGGTACTAAGGAAACCCTCTTTCCTATCTATAATAATACACTGGATACAAGCCTTCACTGCTGCGTTTACTTTTGGACTTAAGTTCGGAATGTAAAAACTTTTTTCTATCATATCCTGCGTCTTTTTTTTGTGCCGAAGTGACCTTGCTGATGTGCCATTTTTATTATTTTCTGTTCCATCACCGCTGGTACTACTAGAAGTTCTTTTGCCGGATCCTTATACAAAATATCCTATTTTAAATAGTAATCTTCGTAACTGTTTCCCTCTAGAGTAATTCTAATAGCACGTGTCCATTCGTCTTTCAACTGTGCTTCCTTAATGCGATGGCGTAAGGTATCACCAAGTGCTAAGCAAATGACTCGACTCAACGCATCGACATGCTGTATTTTGGGCCCTGAGCGATGTTCGATGGCGTAGTCGAATTCCTGCAAAAACATTGCCCATCTAGACACCTTCAGAGGCACGTCGTCCTTTCGCATCATCATTTCGAAGGCATTACAGTCCGTCACTATCTTGATTTTGGTTCCCAAAATGTAAACTCGCCACTTTTTTAAGTCTTCGATAATGGCAAGCACCTCCAGTTCGTAAGAATGATAATTTTGTTCTGCAGGTGTTGTCTTTGTACTCATATACTGGACAGGGTGTAGTTGTCCGTCTTCACTATCTTTCTGTAAAAGAACTGCACCGTAACCATATTTACTGGCGTCTGTATGAACCTCAGTTGATGCTGTAGGATCATAAATCTTCAGTACGTGTGCACTCGTTAACGCGTCTTTTAATTGTTGTATTGCAGCTAATTGTTCGTCCCCCGTTATGAATTTGATATGTTTCTTTAAAAGATCTGTTGAGGGCCTTGCAACTGCTGCGTAGTTGGGGATAAAACGCCGAAAATAAGAAGTGAGCCCCAGATAACGCTGGAGTGAGCTCCTGTCGTTCGGCACCGGAAAGTCCTTAACCGCCCTTGTCTTTTCATTGGAAACTCTAATTGTCGAATTTTCGATAATGTAACCCAGGAAATTCACAGGCTCCACTCATTCCATATGATTCGGCTACTTTTTCAACTTCTCGATTCCCTCATGTTCGTCTTTCGATAGGACCATAAGATCATCTATGTAAATGACTACCGTCCCCTCTTGTATAAGTTCATGAAAAATGGCAGAAATAAATCTGCAGAAAACTCTGGCGAATTCGAAGTCCCAAACGGTGTAAAGTTAAACTCGTATTGGCCGTTATGCGTGACAAACGCCGTGTGTTTCTTGGACTGAGATTCCACTGGTACGTGGAAAAATCCATCTTTTAAATATAGAGTCGTAAACACCTTTGCCTTTTCTAATCTCTGTAAGACGTCGTCTATGAAAATCTTTGGGAAGTTGTCCCGTATAACCTTTTCATTCAACCTCCTATAGTCGCAGCAAAGTCTCTTAGAACCATCTTTTTTCGCTGCCAGAACTATAGGTGACGCATATTCGGATGCACTAGGGCGGATAACCCCTTCATTTAACCAGTCTCTCACCTGCCTGTCAACTATTCCCTGATCCGAAATCGGTAGTCTTCTCGGGCGACTGTACACAGGAGTTTCGTCTTTCAAAATAATTTTTATTGCCACGGGAGAAGGCATACTTTTTTTCGGACTATAACTTTCAATGAGATGGGTTAATTCACTCTTGAGCTCGCTACTCAAATGATCTAAATCGTGATCCTTCTTTTTATCCTCCATTTTAGCGATGTTGGACAGACAGATTTGTTGAAATTCTTGTGTTAGTTCACAGATGCTTTGACTGACTTTTTCATCCGCCTGAACCTTACCTAGCCTACCCTTTTTATTGGGAACTACCTCGCACTTCGTATCCTGTCCCCCAGAGTTACACAGTTCCGAATTTCGTTTTGGATGGAACCTAGCGCCTTCTTCCCCTAGGAAAACGTCAACAAGCTTTAGGATATCGTTTTCTAATACCGCGCTGTATAAGATGTCCCTTTCTCTTGCAACATGAAACTTAATTTGTAAGTTATTCCCATCAATTTCAACTTCTCTTTCAAAACTGCCTATTGTAGTTATCGTCGCACCCCCAATCCCTGTGAACCTTCGTGTCTCGTTAGTTGATTCAATGTCGTCCAGCATCATGAGCGTGTCATAGCGAATGGCACTGATGTCACTACCTGTATCGATTATAGCGGGAATCGTAACGTTGTTTATGGTAAATTCTTTAAAAATTCGATTACCAGATTGCGTCAGTCAATATTTCGTTTTCTGTAGTCAAATGATAACTATCTTTTTCCTTTTTTGTTGTTTCCTTTTTACTCACTTCTTGCTTTTTTGTTTTACACTCGAAGGCGCGATGACCAACCTGACTGCACTTGAAGCATTAGAAACCTCTCGAGTCGCAGTTCTTAGCAATATGCCCTTTCACCCCGCATCTAAAACACGCAGTATCATTTATTTGCTTAGCTTCCTGTGCTTTACCACCCATCCCAAACGCTTGTTGGTTCGCCTTTGAATAAGTTTGCGATTTAGAACTTTTCACTTTGTCCGTCTGCTTTTCAACATTTTATGGACTTCGGCAGCTGATAATTTTTTACCGAATTCTTTGTTTAATGCTTCTTTCAACGTTTTCCAGTCGCAAATATTAGATTGGCTTCTAACAAATGCTCTAGCATCTCTCTTCAACAATTGCCGCGCATAAACAAATTTGTGTAACTCGTTCCATGCGAGAGTGAACGCATTATCTTCGAAATCTCTGACCCACTGACCTATATTTGGGTACCCTAAGCCCGTGAAATGTCCCATCGAGTCTATGTCACGCAATGTAAAGTGGGACGGCTGACCAGTCGATACTTGTTGGGAGACCCCGGCCGCGTCACCGTATAAAGACACATTTTGCTCCGAATCGGATGCCCTATTATCATCATACAGCCCTAAATGCTGGAGCAACCTTGTTTGTAACTCAAATTTTCGTCCTGTTGTGCTTAACCCCAGTTCTGTTAATTTTTCTTTCAGTCCGTCCACTGTTAATGTTGAAAACGTTTGCGCGTCCATATTGTAAGCAATTAATTTACAAAAATACTTAAGAAAGCGTTATAAAAATACTTAAGTTCGTATCAGCTTCGATGTTATCAAACTTTTATAAAATTCCTATCTAATACTTCAATTTTAATTCCATATGGTAAATCTTATTTGCAGATAACATTTACATTTGAATTCTGATTAGAACTTCTTCAGTACATTGCTTTGTAAGAAAACATATACATATGTACTTCTAGCTTTCTCTAACTTTAGTTCCTTCACTGTATTTTTTATTCTGAGCTGCAACTATTTGTCTCCTTCAAATTTCTTAACATACATATTTAGTCTGTTATCCTCTTCTCTCAATATTGTCTCAACACAAATTTTTAAATTAACGTTTTTGTTCGACACTCCTTCTTGCCCTTTTTTACATACGCTTTTGTTTTACTTATTGTTTTACTTATCTACTTCTTTACATTAACATCTTTTATTTCGCTTCTTTACTTCAAGCTCACATTAAGATTCTCTTCTTTTCTTTCAGATTTTATCTGAATTCTAATTCCCTTTTCTTTACAATTTACCGATTGGAAGTTTTTATTTTAAATTCATTTGCAAATTTTTCTCTTACTACCGAACTACAAAATATCATATCTACTTAGCTGCTGTTAGTGCTGCTTTCTTCTTCCACTCTTCACTCTGATCTGCTGATGATTCCAAATAAATTGTTCTGCTACCACTGGAGTTCATTTATGAAATCCTGCCGACGATTGTGTTGATACGTACGCTTCCGCGTTTGGGCAAACTGCTACTACTGCGCGCACCTCTGATACTATTGCGCGCACTTCAACTGCTACGCGCACCTCTGTAACTACTGGCGCCTTTGCTTTTCGCACTCCTCTGCTACTGCGCGCACTTCTGCTACCGCGGGTGCCTATGCTTTTTCGCGCACCTTTGCTTTTCCGCACGCCTCTGCTACTGCGCGCACTTTTGTTACTGCGGGTGCCTGTGCTTTTTGGCGCACCTTTGAACGGCAATTTTTGTTCTTTACAGTTTTTTTTAACGTAAAGGCAATTACCGCACAACAAACTCTTTACGCACGGACATCACTTTTTGTTAAGCTCTTTTCTTTAAAGTTCATAAAACATTTTGCCAGCGGCTTTCGCAATCAGCACTAAAGGAGCGTCTCATTTCGGCTGAGCCCCCAATTTGTGGTTTTAAAACACTTTGATTACGTTTCATTTTAAATGTTTATTAATTCGAACTCAAACTTATATGTAATTTAAAGTTCATTTAGTTTAATTAGTACATATTCTGAGACTTATACTAGTATAGTTGCGAAACGCGTCTAATCGGTCCGGTGATTTGTGCTAAACTGTCCAGTACGGTATTTTTGTCGGTCCGTTAGTCCCGTTATTCCTTTCGGCGTTGGTTCAGTTTTCGTTAAGTGTCAGGGTCGCATTGTGTTCAGGGTCTCATTGTGTCAGGGTCGCATTCCAACATACTTATACCACATACATTTGAAATCGTAAATGAGGACTTCCCTATACAATACGATGGTATATTGGGCTTAGATTTCTTAAAGACATTCAATTGTCTTTTAAATTTCCTTAACGGAAATGACTATCTCATAATACGTCCGGGCAATCTCAAACAAATACCTATACCAGTTTATGCGGATCACAAAGAAAATTCAATAATAACACTGGACCACAAATTTCAACTTTTTCTCTTTACCAGAAACGCCGTTATGAAAGTCTTATGTAAAATCATCCCCTGATGCCGAAAATCAAGGTTATTTTTAATTCTATGGTACCGTTTTTGAGATATTTGCAATTTACCGTTTTTGCAAAAAAAAAATAAAAATTGGGTCCACTTTATCATATATATCTCAAGAACGAATTAAGCAATTCCAAAACGTTTTGAAGCTTTTAAAAGGTAATAAAATTTTCTATAAACTGTGCATACAACACTTTTTGCTAGGCCCTGTAGATTCAAAGATAACGAACAATCATTACCGATTTTTTCAATTTTTTTTGTAAAAATATAAAAAAAATTGTACTTTGCGGGGAAGGATCTCGAAAACCTTTTATTTTTTTGCAGATTTTTTTTT